>NC_041386.1:43184026-43184398 GCF_002162155.2 Triticum dicoccoides
GGACTGCCATTAAGCCTCTTAGTGAGAGAACTTAGGCGAGTACTCGACTGCAGCTAAGCCCCCGAGTGGGAGGATTGCTCTCCACTCGGTAGGATTTTTTCAAACTTAGGCGAGTGCTGGACTGCCATTAAGCCTCTTAGTGAGAGAACTTAGGCGAGTACTCGACTGCAGCTAAGCCCCTGAGTGGGAGGATTGCTCTCCACTCGGTAGGATTTTTTCAAACTTAGGCGAGTGCTGGACTGCGATTAAGCCTCTTAGTGAGAGAACTTAGGCGAGTACTCGACTGCAGCTAAGCCCCCGAGTGGGAGGATTGCTCTCCACTCGGTAGGATTTTCAAATACTTAGGCGAGTATTGGACTGCAGCTAAGCCCC
>NC_041386.1:43184507-43232805 GCF_002162155.2 Triticum dicoccoides
TCTTAGTGAGAGAACTTAGGCGAGTGTTCAACTGCAGCTAAGCCCCCGAGTGGGAGGATTGCTCTCCACTCGGTAGGATTTTTTCAAACTTAGGCGAGTGCTGGACTGCCGTTAAGTCTCTTAGTGAGAGAACTTAGGCGAGTGCTCGACTGCAGCTAAGCCCCCAAGTGGGAGGATTGCTCTCCACTCGGTGGGATTTTTTCAAACTTAGGCGAGTGCTCGATTGCCGTTAAGTCTCTTAGTGAGATAACTTAGGCGAGTGCTCGACTGCAGCTAAGCCCGTGAGTGGGAGAGTTGCTCTCCACTCGGTAGGATTTTTTTGAACTTAGGCGGAACGGATTCGCGACTAAGCCCACCCACTGGGGGATTTGAAAAGCAAATAAGAACAACACAACCGAATGAGAGAACCATAAGCTCTTGTCTTTGATAAACGAATTACAAAAGGTGTTGCTTATTACATTTTATTCGAACGAGTGTTTAAGTATAAAAGGGGCGGAGCAGCTCCGCGTTCCAAGCCCGTGTCTCGTCTTTTGGATGCTTGATACTGTAAAGATGGTATGCTCCGTTGTGGAGAACTTTGGCGATGATGAAGGGGCCTTCCCAAGTTGGAGCGAGCTTGTGTGGTTTCTGCTGATCCACTCGAAGAACCAAGTCTCCTTCTTGAAAGGCCCGACCCCTCACATTCCTAGCGTGGAATCGACGCAAGTCTTGCTGATAAATGGTCGAGCGAATCAAGGCCATCTCTCTTTCCTCCTCTAGGAGGTCGACTGAATCTTGGCGGGCCTGGTCTACTTCCGCTTCAGAGAAGAGTTCAACTCGAGGTGCATTGTGGAGCAAGTCACTTGGCAGAACAACTTCGGCTCCATAGACTAAGAAGAAAGGAGTTCTTCCAGTCGACCGATTAGGAGTTGTCCTTAAACCCCACAGAACTGACGGAAGTTCATCAACCCAAGCACCTGCTGTGTGTTTGAGATCATGCATCAGTCGGGGTTTTGAGAATTAGGCCATTGGCTCTTTCTGCTTGTCCGTTCGACTGCGGGTGAGCAACAGAAGCATAGTCGACTCGAGTGCCCTGAGAGGCGCAGAAAGCTCTGAACTCATCGGAATCGAAGTTCGATCCATTGTCCGTGATGATGCTGTGTGGGACTCCATATCTGAATGTCAATTCTCTGATAAAACTGATAGTGGTGCTAGCGTCAAGGTTCTTGATAGGTTTAGCTTCGATCCATTTGGTAAACTTGTCGACTGCAACGAGCACGTGAGTGAAGCCGCTTTTGCCGGTTCTCAGTGGTCCAACCATATCCAGTCCCCAAACCGCGAAGGGCCAGACGAGGGGTGTGGTCTTCAGGGCTGACGCTGGCTTGTGAGACATATCGGAGTAAAATTGACAGCCTTCACATCTGTCGACTATATCTTTCGCCATCTCATTTGCTCGTGGCCAATAGAACCCAGCTCGGTATGCTTTAGCCATGATGGCCCAAGAGGATGCATGATGACCACAGGTCCCCGAGTGGATGTCATTGAGGATCATTCGACCTTCTTCTGGTGTAATGCACTTCTGACCGACTCCAGTCACACTTACTCTGAACAGCTGCCCTCTTATCACAGTAAAAGCTTTGGATCGACGGACGATCTGTCGAGCTTATTCTTCATCCTCTGGGAGCTCTTTCCTGAGGATGTACGCAATGTAGGTCACCATCCAGTCGGGGGTAATGGCCAGAACCTCCATGATCAGGTCGACCACATCTGGGACCTCGACTTCAGTCGGATCCGTGGCGCTCTTAGGTTGCGGAGGCTCTTCAGTGAAAGGGTCTTCCTGAACTGTCGGCGTGTGAATATGCTCCAAGAACACATTGCTGGGAATGGCTTCTCTCTTGGAACCTATCTTTGCCAATTCATCGGCTGCTTGATTTTTCAGTCGGGGGATGTGGTGGAGTTCTAACCCCTCGAACTTCTTCTCAAGCTTTCTCACCGTGTTGCAGTAACCAGTCATGGCTGGACTTCTGATGTCCCACTCCTTCATCACTTGATTAACTACCAAATCTGAGTCGACATAGACCATGAGGCGATGGACGCCGAGTGAGATGGCCATGCGCAACCCATACAGGAGTGCTTCATATTCTGCTTCATTGTTGGAGGAATCAAAGTGAATCTGGAGGACATATCTGAGCTTGTCTCCTCGGGGGGATACCAAAACTACTCCAGCACCAGAACCGTTCAACATCTTGGGTCCGTCAAAGAACATGGTCCAGTGCTCAGAGTGAACTTGAGTCGGCAGTTGCTGTTCGATCCACTCGGCGAGGAAATCTGCTATTGCTTGGGACTTGATAGCTTTCTTTGCCTCAAACTTGATATCCAAGGGAAGGAGTTCAATCGCCCATTTTGCCACTCGACCAGTTGCATCCCTGTAGTGCAGAATCTCTGACAATGGAGCGTCGCTGATGACTGTAATAGAGTGATCTGAAAAGTAGTGTGCAACCTTCTTCGTGGTCATGTAAATTCCATAGACAAGCTTCTGATAGTGAGGGTATCTCTGCTTTGACGGGGTCAAGACTTCAGAGATATAATAAACTGGGCGTTGGACTTTGTATGCTTTTCCTTCTTCTTCCCGCTTGACCGTAAGTACTGCACTGACGACTTGTCCATTGGCTGCTATATAAAGCAATAGAGGCTCTTTGCTGATTGGAGCAGCAAGCACCGGCTGGGTGGAAAGCCCAGTGGGTGCACTTGGCGTGCCCCCACCGGTTCTGATCCTACTCGACCGGCCCGCCGGAGTCGAGTGCAAGGAGTAAAAAAAGAGGAAAAGAGAGAACAATTGCACCGTCAAGAAAGAAGAACTCAGACCACAGTCGACTGCCAGCAGTCGACCGCGGTCTCGGGGACTACACCTAGTGAGTGCACTTAGCGTGCCCCCACCAGTTCTGGTCCCACTCGCCCAGACCGAGTGGAAGAACGAAGCTACCAAAAACGACAGCGACACCCAGTGGGTGTTCTAATTCTACGCAAACAACAGAAGATTGTGCAGAAGAAGATTTTTTGAGAACAAAAGCAGTCGGAAAGTATACTCACCTGGACATTGGCCCGAAGGGCGGCACTAGCGTCGTAAGCAGCCTGACTGCTCTCATGCACTATCTTCACCCGCTCCATCATCATATTAGCCTGTCAGATGGCTTCCGCAGCCTCTTCCGACTGGTTGTTTGGGACGGGGTAGCTGGTGAAAAAGTGTGCAGACGACCCAGGTGCGGCTGCTTGAAGCTCTATGGCATGGAGTTGGATAGTCGAAGGAACCACAGGTGTGGTCGACCGCGTGGGATGCCCACTCGATAAGGGTGCCGTGAACGTCACAGTGGCCCTGCCGGCGTCTTCAGCTTGACGGACGGGAGGCGTTGCAGTTGGTTCTTGCCGAGCCACCCTGCCAGCTGCTACCTTCTTGCTCTTCCTAGGCTTAGGAGCCACAACTTCATCGTCATCCGGAAGATCAGTGATGTTGGGTGGAGCTGCAAGACAGATCATTCGACCCCAAGTGAACCGCTCGACCCTAAAAGAATCAAGAATCGAAATCGTAATAGTTTATACCTGGGTTGGAGGTTACCGCATCCTCCATTTCCTCGTCCTGGTACTGGTATGAAGAGGTCCCTGACGTAGCAGCACTGCAAAAGCCCGCATTCAATCGGTTACACCCAGTTAATTGAATCCACATAAAGGATGAGTCAGATGGTTACCCGGAGATAGTAGGAATGGTCACTTTGATCCAGGGCAAAGCTTTGGATGGTTTGGAAGAGATGGCTTTCGGCACTTTCGGCGCTGTGAGCGGCGCGACCTTGGATTGCTTTGGAGCCTTCTCAGTCGGCTTCGGGGAAGACGTCCTGGGGCACTTCGAGGACTGCCCGATTGGCGCAACCACCAAGTCCGGAGCGCTTGCCGGGTCATGAGTGTGCTTGGACCTCCTCTTCCTACGAGGAGGCGAGTCGACTTCTTCCTCATCAGTCGATTCATCGCTCTCCTCGTCCTCCTCGGCTTCCGAATGCTCCTCGCCGCTCTCGCCCCCGCTCCTTTCTTCCTCGGCGCCTGGGTCCTGCACTCCGTTGGGCATCGAGTACATTTCGATGAGGGCCTGAGAGGATAACAATCAAAGGAAATTCAATCGACCACAAACAAGACATCACATGGTGAATCGGAAAGATACTTGATAAAATAGAAACATGCCTGCTCCGGCTGGTGCGAGTTGTCAAATGGAATCACCCTCCTGGACCCCCGAGGGTTGTCTTTGTTGCCAGTGATTCCCCTCAACCAGTTCTTCGAGATATCCTCGCTGACCTCCTCCGGGTGGATCCGAGTGGTATCCTCGAGCCAAGAGTACATCCACATTGGATGATCGCGCGCCTGAAGAGGTTGGATGCGTCGACCGAGAAAGACCTCCAGCAGATCCATCCCGGTCACTCCGTCGCGGACAAGCTGGATGACCCGTTCAACTAGCACCTTGACCTGCACCTTCTCTTCTGGAACTACCTTCAGGGGAGCAGGCTTCTCCACTCGAGCCAAGGAAAAAGGAGGAAGTCCAGTCGACTGGCCAGGGGTCGGCTGATCCTTGCAGTAGAACCAAGTCGACTGCCAGCCCCGGACCGAGTCGGGAAGGATCATGGCTGGGAAGGTACTCTTGCTCCTCATCTGGATCCCCAGACCACCGCACATCTAGATCACCCACGTCCTCTCGTCACTCGACCTGGCCTTTTTAACCGACTGGGAGCGGCAAGTGAAGATGTGTTTGAAAAGCCCCCAGTGCGGTCGACAGCTCAAGAAGTTTTCGCACATGGACACGAAAGCGGCCAGATAGACTATGGTGTTCGGAGTGAAATGGTGGAGCTGAGCCCCAAAGAAGTTCAAAAAACCCTGGAAGAAAGGGTGGGGAGGCAGTGAGAATCCGCGATCTATGTGGGTGGCGAGGAGGACACACTCACCCTCTCTAGGCTGCGGCTCGGTTTCATCCCCCGGGAGCCGAGCCGACTTGTGAGGGATCAATCCCCCCTCCACCAGGTCGTCGAGGTCGTCCTGCGAGATTGCCGAGCGGATCCAGTCGCCCTGGATCCAGCCCGCCGGCAGGCCGGACCTCGATGAGGATCCGCCCCGGTTGGTCCGCTTGCCCTTCGCCTTCGCGGTCGCCTTCTTCACGCGTTCCAGCACCGCCGTCTTCTCCTTCCCCGTGGTGGCGGATCGAGCTCGAGCAGAGGTCCGGCAATGAGGCGGAAGCGAGAGTGGCAGAGGGATCAGGAGAAAGAGAAGAGAGAATGGGAGCGTGCGGAGCAGAGGCCTGGCCTGAGACCTTTTATAAGGCCTTTCACCGAGTGGCTGACTGCTGGACCCAAGCAATCTAAACAAATCCCGCAACAGTCGTGCGCGTAGTACGTGGCGAAAAAGGTGGCACGGGGATTGAGGAGACTTGCCTAATCCGTCCCGATGACCTCGGTTCTGCCCGTCTGGCGCACTTCCCAAAATTTGAATCCCGCGAGATCCGTGGAGAGCAGAACAACATGTCAGACTGAAGACAAACACCCTCTACGTCATCATTCGGAATTTTACCATGAAAGTTCACTCGACAACAACCAAGAATGGACCAAGGCGATTGAGAAAGGAGTCGACGTCGTCACCTCAACTCATTGTTCCAGGACAAGGCATATTCATAGCACAAAGAGTGGGTCGGAAGTGTTCTCAACCTCTTCCTCACTCAAACCCTGATCCATTCGGGGGCTAATGATGAAGCTATGTACCTAGGGTAGGGTCATGGACCAGTCCAACATACCCTCCCCAAAGACATCTCTACAAAGAATCAGAAGCAGTCGAAGAGAAACCATCATCCACTCGACCATGGAGACGCGCTCACTCGACCACCTTGAAGACACTCAACCACCAAAAGATGAGGAACCCTCCACTCTGCAACGGTCAGGACTTAAACCATAGCATTATGAGCATTTATGACACTTTACTGTAGACGTTACCAGTAATGCCTTTCCTTTATGAGCATTGAACCCTATGTAACGGAGGGGAGCTGGGGTCCTGGTGCACTCTATATAAGCCACCCCTCCTTTGGGACAAGGGTTCGCACTTTCTGTAATTCACACACATATATTCAGTCGACCGCCTCAGGGCTCCGAGACGTAGGGTTGTTACTTCCTCTGAGAAGGGCCTGAACTCGTAAACTCGTGCGTACAACTCTTCCATAGCTAGGATCTTGCCTCCTCATACTTACCCCCCATTCTACTGTCAGTCTTAGATCCATGACAACTGGTACATACCCTCAACCCCAAGGGTGAACTACTCCCTCGTCGTCATGGAGAGCGCCGGGATGATGAAGATGGCCACAGGTGATGATTCCCCCCTCCGGTAGGGTGCCAGAACAGGGTCCCGATTGGTTTTTGGTGGCTACATAGGCTTGCGGTGGCGGAACTCCCCATCAAGGTTTCTTTTCGGGGGTTTCTCTATTTATAGGAATTTTTGGCATCAGTCTCACGTCAGGGGGGTCTCCGAGTCATCCACGAGGCAGGGGCCACGCCAAGGGGGGTAGGGCACGCCCTCCACCCTTGTGGATGGCTCGGGACTCTTCTGGCCCAACTCTTTTACTTCGGGGGCTTCTTTTGGTCCATAAAAATCCACAAAAATTGGCATGCCAATTGGACTCCGTTTGGTATTCCTTTTCTGCATAACTCAAAACCAAGGAAAAAAACAGAAACTGTCATTGGGCTCTAGGTTAATAGGTTAGTCCCAAAAATCATATAAAATAGCATATAAATGCATATAAAACATCCAAGATGGATAATATAATAGCATGGAACAATAAAAAATTATAGATACATTGGAGACATATCAAGCATCCCCAAGCTTATTCCTTCTCGTCCTCGAGTAGGTAAATGATAAAAACAGAATTTTTGATGTGGAATGCTACCTAACATATTCATCAATGTAATCTTCTCTATTGTGGCAAGAATATTCAGATCCATAAGATTCAAAACAAAAGTTTAATATTGACATAAAAACAATAATACTTCAAGCATACTAACAAAGTAATCATGTCTTCTCAAAATAACTTGGCCAAAGAAAGATATCCCTACAAAATCATATAGTCTGGCTATGCTCTATCTTCATCACACAAAATATTTAAATCATGCACAACCCCGATGACAAGGCAAGCAATTGTTTCATACTTTTGATGTTCTCAAACTTTTTCAATCTTCACGCAATACATGAGCGTGAGCCATGGATATAGCACTAAAGGTGGAATAGAATGGTGGTTGTGGAGAAGACAAAAAGGAGAAGATAGTCTCACATCAACTAGGCGTATCAATGAGCTATGGAGATGCCCATCAATAGATATCAATGTGAGTGAGTAGTGATTGCCATGCAACGGATGCACTAGAGCTATAAGTTTATGAAAGCTCAAAAGGAAACTAAGTGGGTGTGCATCCAACTTGCTTGCTCACAAAGACCTAGGGCACTTTGAGGAAGCCCATCATTGGAATATACAAGCCAAGTTCTATAATAAAATTCCCACTAGTATATGAAAGTGACAACATAGGAGACTCTCTATCATGAAGATCATGGTGCTACTTTGAAGCACAAGTGTGGAAAAAGGATAGTAGCATTGCCCCTTCTCTCTTTTCCTGTCATTTTTTATTTTTTTATTTAGGTCTTTTCTCTTCTTTTATGGCCTCTTTTTCCCTTTTTTTATTTTTCTCCGGAGTCTCATCCCGACTTGTGGGGGAATCATAGTCTCCATCATCCTTTCCTCACTTGGACAATGCTCTAATAATGAAGATCATCACACTTTTATTTACTTACAACTCGATACTTAGAACAAAATATGACTCTATATGAATGCCTCCGGCGGTGTACCGGGATGTGCAAAGACTCAAGAGTGACATGTATGAAAGAATTATGAAAGGTGGCTTTGCCACAAATACGATGTCAACTACATGATCATGCAAAGCAATATGGCAATGATGAAGCATGTCATAATAAACGGAACGATGGAAAGTTGCATGGCAATATATCTCGGAGTGGCTATGGAAATGCCATAATAGGTAGGTATGGTGGTTGTTTTGAGGAAGGTAATGGTGGGTGTATGGTATCGGCGAAAGTTGCGCGGCACAAGAGAGGCTAGCAATGGTGGAAGGGTGAGAGTGCGTATAATCCATTGACTCAACATTAGTCACAAAGAACTCACATACTTATTGAAAAAATCTACTAGTCATCAAAACGAAGTACTACACACATGCTCCTAGGGGGATAGATTGGTAGGAGAAGACCATCGCTCGTCCCCGACCGCCACTCATAAGGAAGACAATCAATAAATAAATCATGCTCCAACTTCATCACATAACGATTCACCATACGTGCATGCTACGGGAATCACGAACTTTAACACAAGCATCTCTCAAATTCACAACTACTTTACTAGCATGACACTAATATCACCATCCTCATATCTCAAAACAATCATAAGGAATCAAACTTCTCATAGTATTCAATGCACTTTATATGAAAGTTTTTATTATATCCCCCTCGATACCTATCATATTAGGACTAATTTTATAAACCAAGCAAATTACCATGTTGTTCTAAATACTCTCAAAATAATATAAGTGAAGCATGAGAGTTTATCTATTTCTTAAAAATAAAACCACCGTCGTGCTCTAAAAAGATATAAGTGAAGCACTCGAGCAAATGTCAAACTACTCCGAAAGATATAAGTGAAGATCAATGAGTAGTCGAATAATTATGCAACTATGTGAAGACTCTCTAACATTTAAGAATTTCAGATCTTGGTATTTTATTGATTTATTCAAACAGCAAGCAAAACAAAAGAAAATAAAATGACATTGCAAGGAAAGCACATATCATGTGAAGAAGCAAAAACTTAGGCTCAACCGAGGCTCACCGATAATTGTTGATGAAGAAAGGTGGGATGCCTACCGGGGCATCCCCAAGCTTAGATGCTTGAGACTTCTTGAAATATTAATTAGGGATGCCTTGGGCATCCCCAAGCTTGAGCTTTTGTGTCTCCTTATCTCATATCATAGTTTCCTGGAATCTTAAAAACTTCATGCACACAAAACTCAACAAGAACTCGTGAGATAAGTTAGTATAAATCAATGCAAAACCTTATCATTCTCTACTATAGAAAATCACTAAAATTATAATTTTACATTTCATACTAAATGCCTCTGCATATTTAATAGTCCTATCCTCAAATAGAATCATTAAACAAGCAAACATATGCAAACAATGCAAACATAACAGCAATCTGTCTAAACAGGATAGTCTATAAAGAATGCAAGAGGAATCATACTTCTTTAACTCCAAAAATTCTAAAAAATTACCACACTATATATAATTTATTTTTACTCATTGTGTAAAAGTTTCAAGATCTTATCATGTTCTGACTATTCACAAATATTCAAAACATAATAGCAAACTTTCTATTTTTAAAACAGCAACATATAGACTTGAAAAATAAGCATGGTAAAGGCTATACTTGACCTTTTTATTGAACTAAAAGATGCAAAACATTACTCTAAATTGCATCAAGAAAATCCTAATAAAACAAAATGACACTCCAAGCAAAACTCATATCATGTGGTGAATAAAAATATAGCCTCAAGTAAAGTTACCGATAAACGAAGATGAAAGAGGGGATGCCATCTGGGGCATCCCCAAGCTTAGATGATTGGCTGTCCTTGAATATTACCTTGGGGTGCCTTGGCAATCCCCAATCTTACGCTCTTTCCACTCCTTATTCCGTAGTCCATCGAATCTTTACCCAAAACTTGAAAACTTCACAACACAAAACTTAACGGAAAACTCGTAGGCTCCGTTAGTATAAGAAAATAAATAACCACTTTTGGTAATGTTGTGAACTCATTCTAAATTCATATTGGTGTAATATCTACCGTATTCCAACTTCTCTATGGTTCATACCCTCCGATACTACTCATTGGTTCATCAAAATAAGCAAACAACACATGGAAAACAGAATCTATCAAAAACAGAACAGTCTGTAGTAATCTGTAACTGTCGAATACTTATATAACTCCAAAAATTATGAAAAATTAGGACAACTGAGCAATTTGTTAATTAATCTTCTGCAAAAAGAATCAATATTTTATCACGCTTCTATTAAAAATTAGAATTGTTTTCCTAAGTGCAAAAGTTTCTGTTATTCAGCAAGATCAAATCAACTATCACCATAGATCATCCCAAAGGTCTTACTTGGCACTTTATTGAAACAAAAGCTATAAAACATGATTACTACAGTAGCTTAATCATGTGGACACACAAAAACAGTAGGGGTAAATATTGGGTTGTCTCCCAGCAAGCGCTTTTCTTTAATGCCTTTCTGGCTAGGCATGATGATTTCAATTATGCTCACATAAAAGATAAGATTTGAAATATAAAGAGAGCATCATGAAGAATATAACTAGCACATTTAAGCCTAACCCACTTCCTATGCATAGGGATTTTGTGAGCAAACAATTTATGGGAACAAGAATCAACTAGCAGAGGAAAACAAAACAAGCATAACTTCAAGATTTTAAGCACATAGAGAGGAAACTTGATATTATTGCAATTCCTACAAGCATATATTCCTCCCTCATAATAATTTTCAGTAGCATCATGAATGAAGTAAACAATATAACCATCACATAAAGCATTCTTTCCATGATCTACAAGCATAGAATTTTTATTACTCTCCACATAAGCAAATTTCGTCTCATGAAGAGTAGTGGGAGCAAACTCAACAAAATAACTATCATGTGAGGCATAATCCAATTGAAAATTAAAATCAAGATGACAAGTTTCATGGTTATCATTGTTCTTTATAGCATACATGCCATCACAATAATCATCATAGATTGCAACTTTGTTCTCAAAATCAATTGGAACCTCTTCCAAAATAGTGGATTCATCACTAAATAAAGTCATGACCTCTCTAAAACCACTTTCATCAACATAATCGTCATAAAAAGGAGGCATGCTATCATCATAATAAATTTGCTCATCAAAACTTGGGGGACTAAAAATATCATCTTCATCAAACATAGCATCCCCAAGCTTGTGGATTTGCATATCATTAGCACCATGGATATTCAAAGAATTCATACTAACAACATTGCAATCATGCTCATCATTCAAATATTTAGTGCCAAACATTTTAACGCGTTCTTCGTCTAAAACTTGAGCACAGTTTTCCTTTCCCTCATTTTCACGAAAGATACTAAAAAGGTGAAGCATATGAGGCACCCTCAATTCCATATTTCTTTGTACTTTTCTTTTATAGACTAAACTTGTGATAAAACAAGAAACTAAAAGACTCGATTGCAAGATCTAAAGATATACCTTCAAGCACTAACCTCCCCGGCAACGGCGCCAGAAAAGAGCTTGATGCCTACTACACAACCTTCTTCTTGTAGATGTTGCTGGACCTCCAAGTGCAAAGGTTTGTAGGACAGTAGCAAATTTCCCTCAAGTGGATGACCTAAGGTTTATCAATCTGTGGGAGGCGTAGGACGAAGATGGTCTCTCTCAAACAACCCTGCAACCAAATAACAAAGAGTCTCTTGTGTCCCCAACACACCCAATACAATGGTAAATTGTATAGGTGCACTAGTTCGGCAAAGAGATGGTGATACAAGTGCAATATGGATGGTGGATATAGGTTTTTGTAATCTGAAAATATAAAAACAGCAAGGTAACTAATGATAAAAGTGAGCACAAACGGTATTGCAATGCTTCGAAACAAGACCTAGGGTTCATACTTTCACTAGTGCAAGTTCTCTCAACAAGGACAACATAATTAGATCATATAACTATCCCTAAACATGCAACAAAGAGTCACGCCAAAGTCACTAATAGCGGAGAACAAACGAAGAGATCATTGTAGGGTACGAAACCACCTCAAAGTTATTCTTTCCGATCAATCCATTGGGCTATTCCTATAAGTGTCACAAACAGCCCTAGAGTTCGTAGTAAAATAACACCTTAAGACACAAATCAACCAAAACCCTAATGTCACCTAGATACTCCAATGTCACCTCAAGTATCCGCGGGTATCATTATATGATATGCATCACACAACCTCAGATTCATCTATTCAACCAACACAAAGAACTTCAAAGATTGCCCCAAAGTTTCTACCGGAGAGTCAAGACGAAAATGTGTGCAAACCCCTATGCATAGATTCCCAAGGTCACGGAACCCGCAAGTTGATCACCAAAACATACATCAAGTGAATCAATAGAATACCCCATTGTCACCACGGGTATCCTACGCAAGACATACATCAAGTGTTCTCAAATCCTTAAAGACTCAATCCGATAAGATAACTTCAAAGGGACAACTCAATCCATTACAAGAAGATAGAGGGGGAGAAACATCATAAGATCCAACTATAATAGCAAAGCTCGGAGTACATCAAGATCGTGCCAAATCAAGAACACGAGAGAGAGAGAGAGAGAGAGAGAGAGAGAGATCAAACACATAGCTATGGTGCATACCCTCAGCCCCGAGGGTGAACTACTCCCTCCTCGTCATGGAGAGCATCGGGATGATGAAGATGGCCACCGGTGATGATTCCCCCTCTAGTAGGGCGCCGGAACAGGGCCCCGATTGGTTTTTGGTGGCTACAGAGGCTTGCGGCGGCGGAACTCCCCATCTAGGTTTCTTTTCGGGGGTTTCTATATTTATAGGAATTTTTGGCGTCGGTCTCACGTCAGGGGGGGTCTCCGAGTCATCCACGAGGCAGGGGGCGCGCCAAGGGGGTTAGGGCGCGCCCTCCACCCTTGTGGATGGCTCGGGACTCATCTGGCCCAACTCTTTTACTTTGGGGGCTTCTTTTGGTCCATACAAAATCCACAAAAATTGGCACTTCAATTGGACTCCGTTTGGTATTCCTTTTCTGTAAAACTCAAAAACAAGGGAAAACAAAAACTGTCACTAGGCTCTATGTTAATAGGTTAGTCCCAAAAATCATGTAAAATAGCATATAAATGCATATAAAACATCCAAGATGGATAATATAATAGCATGGAACAATAAAAAATTATAGATACGTTGGAGACGTATCAGCCTCTTATCCCTAAAAACTTTTTCAAAAAGAGAAGTGATTGGAAGGTTATGCATTGGAGAAGTGAGGTTCGGTCTTGAACACTTGTGTTCATGCTTATGAAAACAATGTACAATTTTTCATGGAAGTTTCTCAAAAATAATTATCCCCTTGTATATATACATTGTATTATAAAAATAATGTGCCAAGGTTTGGCTTTAGAATGTTTAAATTGCTTGTTTGGTGTGTGCAGCAGAAAAAAAAACAGAAACTTTTGATGTAGTATTTGAATTTTCATTTTTACTGGAGGATGATAAAATCTTGAAATTTTTACACAGTACTGATCTGCAATTTTCTAGATTATCCTAATTTATTAGATTTTTTGAAGTTACATAAGTATACGAAGGTTCCATATTGCTACAGACTATCCTATTTTTTACAGATTCTATTTTCTATGTATTGTTCGCTTATTTTGATGAATCTATGGGTTGTATCGGGGGGTATGAACGATGGTGAAGTTGGAATACAATAGATATAATGCTAATATGAAATTGGAATAAGTTTACAACAGTACCTAAAACTAGTGATTTGCTTTATTATACTAACGGGTCTCACGAGGGTTTTGTCAAGTTTTGTGTGGATGAAGTGTTCGTAGATGAGGAGTTATAAATATAAGAAGAATAAGGAGAGGCAAGAGTTAAAGCTTGGGGATGCCCAAGTCACCCCAAGTAAATATTTAAAATACTCAAGCATCTAAGCTTGCGGATGCCCGCATTGGCATCCCATCTTTCTTCTTCAACAATTATCAGTATACCTCGGTTTTTGTTTTGTTCACATGATATGCGTCTTTTGTGTTTATTTCTCTTTTCTTTTCCTATATGCTCCATGCTAGTATGAGATAGCCCTTCATTGATTTGTAGAATGCTCTTTGTGTTTCACTTAAATCTTTTGACTATGGCTTTATAGAATGCTCTTTGTGCTTCAATTAAATTTTTTGAGTATGGCTTTATAGAATGCTTCGTGTGCTTTACTTATATATTTTGAGCTTGGATATTGGTAAATCTATATTATTTGTAGAATGCTCCATGAACTTCACTTATATCTTTTGGAGCATTGATAAGACTATCATTGAAATTTGGCTTGGAAGAGTATCATTAAAATATCATGCCTAGCTAGAGGCGTTAAACAATAGCGCTTGTTGGGAGGCAACCCAATTTTATTTTTATGTTTTTGGTTTTTGGTTCTGTTTTTCAATAAATACACATTATTACCTCGGTGGTAACTTTTGTTGGGGAACGTTGCAGAAAAAAAATTCCTACGTTTCACCAAGATCAATCTATGGAGTCAACTAGCAACGAGAGGAGAATGCATCTACATACCCTTGTAGATCGCGTGCGGAAGCGTTCAAGAGAACGGGGATGATGGAGTCGTACTCGCCGTGATCCAAATCATCGATGACCAAGTGCCGAACGGACGGCACCTCCGCGTTCAACACACGTACGGAGCGGATGACGTCTCCTCCTTCTTGATCCAGCAAGGGGGAAGGAGAGGTTGATGAAGATCCAGCAGCACGACGGCGTGGTGGTGGATGCAGCAGTGATCGCAGCAGGGCTTCGCCGAGCTTCTGTGAGAGGGAGAGGTGTAGCAGGGGACAGGGAGGAGCCAAGGCTTGAGGTTCGGCTGCCCTCCCTCCCCCCTTTATATAGGCCCCCTAGGGGGGTGCGCTGGCCCTAGGAGATGGGATCTCCTAGGGGGGCGGCGGCCAAGGGGGTGGAGTACCCCCCAAGGCAAGTGGAGGCGCCCCCTCCCCTAGGGTTCCCAACCCTAGGCGCATGGGGGGCCAAGGGGGGGGCGCACCAGCCCACTATGGGCTGGTTCCCCTCCCCACTTCAGCACATGGGGCCCTCCGGGATGGGTGGCCCCACCCGGTGGACCCCTGAGACCCATCCGGTGGTCCCGGTACAATACCGGTGACCCCGAAACTTTCCCGATGGCCGAAACTACACTTCCTATATATAATTCTTCACCTCTGGACAATTCCGGAACTCCTCGTGATGTCTAGGATCTCATCCGGGACTCCGAACAACTTTCGGATTACTGCATACTCATATCTATACAACCCTAGCGTCACTGAACCTTAAGTGTGTAGACCCTACGGGTTCGGGAGACAAGCAGACATGACCGAGACGATTCTCTGGTCAATAACCAACAGCGGGATCTGGATACCCATGTTGGCTCCCACATGCTCCTCGATGATCTCATCGAATGAACCACGATGCCGAGGACCTAATCAACCCCGTACTCAATTCCCTTTGTCAATCGGTACGTTACTTGCCCGAGACTCGATCGTCGGTATCCCAATACCTTGTTCAGTCTCGTTACCGGCAAGTCACTTTACTCGTACCGTAATGCATGATCCCATGATCAACCACTTGATCACATTGAGCTCATTATGATGATGCATTACCGAGTGGGCCCAGAGATACCTCTCCGTCATACGGAGTGACAAATCCCAGTCTCGATTCGTGCCAACCCAACAGACACTTTCGGAGATACCTGTAATGTACCTTTATAGTCACCCAGTTATGTTGTGACATTTGGCACACCCAAGGCACTCCTATGGTATCCGGGAGTTGCACAATCTCATGGTCTAAGGAAATGATACTTGACATCCAGAAAAGCTACAGCAAACGAACTACACGATCTTTGTGCTATGCTTAGGTTTGGGTCTTGTCCATCACATCATTCTCCTAATGATGTGATCCCGTTATCAATGACATCCCCATGTCCATAGCCAGGAAACCATGACTATCTATTGATCAACGAGCTAGTCAACTAGAGGCTCACTAGGGACACATTGTGGTCTATGTATTCACACATGTATTATGATTTCCGATAATACAATTATAGCATGAATAATAGACAATTATCATGAACAAGGAAATATAATAATCATTTTATTATTGCCTCTAGGGCATATTTCCAACAGTCTCCCACTTGCACTAGAGTCAATCATCTAGTTACATTGTGATGAATCGAACACACATGGAATTCTGGTGTTGATCATGTTTTGCTCTAGGGAGAGGTTTAGTCAACGGATCTGCTACATTCAGGTCCATATGTACTTTACAAATCTCTATGTATCCATTTTGAACACTTTCACGAATGGAGTTGAAGCGACGCTTGATATGCCTGGTCTTCCTGTGAAACCTGGGCTCCTTGGCAAGGGCAATAGCTCCAGTGTTGTCACAGAAGAGAGTCATCGGGCCTGACGCATTGGGTATGACTCCTAGGTCGGTAATGAACTCCTTCACCCAGACTGCTTCGTGTGCTGCCTCTGAGGCTGCCATGTACTCCGCTTCACATGTAGATCCCGCCACAACGCTTTGCTTGCAACTGCACCAGCTTACTGCCCCACCATTCAAAATATACACGTATCCGGTTTGTGACTTAGAGTCATCCAGATCTATGTCGAAGCTAGCATCGACGTAACCCTTTACGACGAGCTCTTCGTCACCTCCATAAACGAGAAACATTTCCTTAGTCCTTTTCAGGTACTTCAGGACATTTTTGACCGCTGTCCAGTGTTCCATGCCGGGATTACTTTGGTAGCTTCCTACCAAACTCACGACAAGGTTTACATCAGGTCTGGTACACAGCATAGCATACATGATAGACCCTATGGTCGAGGCATAGGGGACGACACTCATCTTTTCTCTATCTTCTGCCGTGGTCGGGTATTGAGCCTAGCTCAATCTCGTACCTTGCAATACAGGCAAGAACCCCTTCTTTGATTGATCCATTTTGAACTTCTTCAAAATCTTGTCAAGGTACGTACTCTGTGAAAGACCAATGAGGCGTCTCGATCTATCTCTATAGATCTTGATGCCTAATATATAAGCAGCTTCTCCAAGGTCCTTCATTGAAAAACACTTGTTCAAATAGGCCTTTATGCTTTCCAAGAATTCTATATCATTTCCCATCAACAGTATGTCATCCACATACAATATGAGAAATGCTACAGAGCTCCCACTCACTTTCTTGTAAATGCAGGCTTCTCCATAAGTCTGCATAAACCCAAACGCTTTGATCATCTCATCAAAGCGAATGTTCCAACTCTGTGATGCTTGCACCAGCCCATAAATCGAGCGTTGGAGCTTGCACACCTTGTCAGCATTCTTAGGATCGACAAAACCTTCCGGCTGCATCATATACAATTCTTCCTTAAGGAAACCATTAAGGAATGCCGTTTTGACGTCCATTTGCCATATCTCATAATCATAGAATGCGGCAATTGCTAACATGATTCGGACAGACTTCAGCTTCGCTACGGGTGAGAAAGTCTCATTGTAGTCAACCCCTTGAACTTGTCGATAACCCTTAGCGACAAGCTGAGCTTTATAGATGGTCACATTACCATCTGTGTCTGTCTTCTTCTTGAAGATCCATTTATTTTCTATGGCTCGCCGATCAACGGGCAAGTCAGTCAAAGTCCATACTTCGTTTCCATACATGGATCCTATCTCGGATTTCATGGCTTCCAGCCATTTGTCGGAATCCGGGCCCGCCATCACTTCTTCATAGTTCGAAGGTTCACCGTTGTCTAACAACATGATTTCCAAGACAGGGTTGCCGTACCACTCTGGTGCGGAACGTGTCCTTGTGGACCTACGAAGTTCAGTAGCAACTTGATCTGAAGTTTCATGATCATCATCATCAACTTCCTCTCTAGTCGGTGCAGGCACCTCAGGAACATTTTCTTGAGTTGTGCCACTTACCAGTTCAAGAGGTAATACTTCATCAAGTTCTACCTTCCTCCCACTTATTTCTTTCGAGAGAAACTCCTTCTCTAGAAAGGACCCATTCTTGGCAACAAAGATCTTGCCTTCGGATCTGAGGTAGAAGGTATACCCAACAGTTTCTTTAGGGTATCCTATGAAGACGCATTTTTCCGACTTGGGTTCGAGCTTTTCAGGTTGAAGTTTCTTGACATAAGCATCGCATCCCCAAACTTTTAGAAACGACAGCTTAGGTTTCTTCCCAAACCATAATTCATACGGTGTCGTCTCAACGGATTTAGACGGAGCCCTATTTAAAGTGAATGCGGCAGTCTCTAAAGCATAGCCCCAAAATGATAGCGGTAAATCGGTAAGAGACATCATAGATCGCACCATATCTAATAGAGTGCGATTACGACGTTCGGACACACCATTACGCTGAGGTGTTCCAGGCGGCGTGAGTTGTGAAACTATTCCACATTTTCTTAAGTGTGTGCCAAATTCGTGACTCAAGTATTCTCCCCCATGATCTGATCGCAAGAACTTGATTTTCCTGTCACATTGATTCTCAACCTCACTCTGAAATTCCTTGAACTTTTCAAAGGTCTCAGACTTGTGTTTCATTAAGTAGACATACCCATATCTACTTAAGTCATCAGTGAGGGTGAGAACATAGCGATAGCCACCGCGAGCCTCAACACTCATTGGACCGCACACATCAGTATGTATGATTTCCAATAAGTTGGTTGCTCGCTCCATTGTTCCTGAGAATGGAGTCTTGGTCATTTTACCCATGAGGCATGGTTCGCACGTGTCAAATGATTCGTAATCAAGAGACTCTAAAAGTCCATCTGCATGGAGCTTCTTCATGCGTTTGACACCTAAGTGACCAAGGCGGCAGTGCCACAAGTATGTGGGACTATCATTATCAACCTTACATCTTTTGGTATTCACACTATGAATATGTGTAGCATTACGCTCGAGATTCATTAAGAATAAACCATTCACCATCGGAGCATGACCATAAAACATATCTCTCATATAAATAGAATAACCATTATTCTCGGATTTAAATGAGTAGCCATCTCGTATTAAACGAGATCCTGATACAATGTTCATGCTCAAAGATGGCACTAAATAACAGTTATTGAGGTTTAAAACTAATCCCGTAGGTAAATGTAGAGGTAGCGTGCCGACGGCGATCACATCGACCTTGGAACCATTCCCGACGCGCATCGTCACCTCGTCCTTCGCCAGTCTCCGCTTATTCCGCAGCTCCTGCTTTGAGTTACAAATGTGAGAAACCGCACTGGTATCAAATACCCAGGAGCTACTACGAGTACTGGTAACGTACACATCAATTACATGTATATCACATATACCTTTTGTGATGCTGGCCTTCTTGTCCGCTAAGTATTTGGGGCAGTTCCGCTTCCAGTGACCACTTCCCTTGCAATAAAAGCACTTAGTCTCGGGCTTGGGTCCATTCTTTGGCTTCTTCCCGGCAGCTTGCTTACCGGGCGCGGCAACTCCCTTGCCGTCCTTCTTGAAGTTCTTCTTACCCTTGCCTTTCTTGAACTTAGTGGTTTTATTCACCATCAACACTTGATTTTCCTTTTTGACTTCTACCTCTGCTGATTTCAGCATTGCAAATACTTCAGGAATGGTCTTTTCCATCCCCTACATATTGAAGTTCATCACAAAGCTCTTGTAGCTTGGTGGAAGCGACTGAAGGATTCTATCAATGACCGCGTCATCCGGGAGATTAACTCCCAGCTGAGTCAAGCGGTTATGCAACCCAGACATTTTGAGTATGTGCTCACTGACAGAACTATTTTCCTCCATCTTACAGCTGAAGAACTTGTCGGAGACTTAATATCTCTCGACCCGGGCATGAGCTTGGAAACCCATTTTCAGCTCTTCAAACATCTCATATGCTCCGTGTCGCTCAAAATGCTTTGGAGCCCCGGTTCTAAGATGTAAAGCATGCCGCACTAAACGAGGGAGTAATCATCAGCAGTGTCTGCCAAGCGTTCATAACGTCTTGGTTCTGTGGGACGGGTGCGTCACCTAGCGGTGCTTCTAGGACATAATCTTTCTTGGTAGCTATGAGGATGATCCTGAGGTTCCAGACCCAGTCCGTATAGTTGCTGCCATCGTCTTTCATCTTGGTTTTCTCTAGGAACGCGTTGAAGTTGAGGACAACGTTGGCCATTTGATCTACAAGACATATTGCAAAGATTTTAGACTAAGTTCATGATAATTAAGTTCATCTAATCAAATTATTCAATGAACTCCCACTTAGATAGACATCCCTCCAGTCATCTAAGTATAACATGATCCGAGTTGACTAGGCCGTGTCCGATCATCACGTGAGACGGACTAGTCGACATCGGTGAACATCTTCATGTTGATCGTATCTTCTATACGACTCATGCTCGACCTTTCGGTCTTCTGTGTTCTGAGGCCATGTCTGTACATGCTAGCCTCGTCAAGTCAACCTAAGTGTATTGCGTGTGTAAATCTGTCTTACACCCGTTGTATGTGAACGTTGGAATCTATCACACCCGATCATCATGTGGTGCTTCGAAACAACGAACTGTCGCAATGGCGCACAGTTAGGGGGAACACTTTCTTGAAATTATTATGAGGGATCATCTTATTTACTACCGTCGTTCTAAGTAAACAAGATGCAAAAACATGATAAACATCACATGCAATCAAATAATAGTGACATGATATGGCCAATATCATATAGCTCCTTTGATCTCCATCTTGGGGCTCCATGATCATCTTGTCACCAGCATGACACCATGATCTCCATCATCATGATCTCCATCATCGTGTCTTCTTGAAGTTGTCTCGTCATCTATTACTTCTACTACTATGGCTAACGCTTTAGCAATAAAGTAAAGTAATTACATGACGTTTATGTTGACACGTAGGTCATAAATAAATAAAGACAACTCCTATGGCTCCTGCCGGTTGTCATACTCATCGACATGCAAGTCGTGATTCCTATTACTAGAACATGATCAATCTCATACATCACATATATCATTCATCATTCATCACAACCTTTGGCCATATCACATCACAAAATACTTGCTGCAAAAACAAGTTAGACGTCCTCTAATTGTTGTTGCAAGTTTTTTCGTGGCTGCTATAGGTTTCTAGCAAGAACGTTTCTTACCTACGCCAAAACCACAACGTGAATTGCCAATTTCTATTTACCCTTCATAAGGACCCTGTTCATCGAATCTGATCCAACTAAAGTGGGAGAGACAGACACCCGCCAGCCACCTTATGCAACTAGTGCATGTCGGTCGGTGGAACCGGTCTCACGTAAGCGTACGTGTAAGGTTGGTCCGGGACGCTTCATCCCATGATGCCGCCGAATCAAGATAAGACTAGTAACGGCAAGCAAATTGACAATATCGATGCCCACAACTACTTTGTGTTCTACTCGTGCATATTAACTACGCATAGACCTAGCTCATGATGCCACTGTTGGGGAACGTTGCAGAAAACAAAAAAAAATTCTACGTTTCACCAAGATCAATCTATGGAGTCAACTAGCAACGAGAGGAGAGTGCATCTACATACCCTTGTAGATCGCGTGCGGAAGCGTTCAAGAGAACGGGGATGATGGAGTCGTACTCGCCGTGATCCAAATCACCGATGACCAAGTGCCGAACGGACGGCACCTCCGCGTTCAACACACGTACGGAGCGGATGACGTCTCCTCCTTCTTGATCCAGCAAGGGGGACACATTGTGGTCTATGTATTCACACATGTATTACGATTTCCGGATAATACAATTATAGCATGAATAATAGACAATTATCATGAATAAGGAAATATAATAATCATTTTATTATTGCCTCTAGGGCATATTTCCAACAACTTTGTGTTGGTGTTTCAATTAGTGTTTGGGCCAAGTAAGACCTTTGGATGGCTTACGATGATAGTTGATTGGATCTAGCTGAAAAACAGAAACTTTTGCGCCCAGTAAAATAATTTTCAAAAATCACAGACATGTGTTTTTGATCTGAATTGTTTACAAGAGATTGATATACAATTGCCTAGGTTATCCTAATTTTTCAGAATTTTTGGATTAACATGAGTATGGCTGTTTTTCATATAATTACAGACTTTTCTGTTCTTGAGAGATTCTGTTTTCAATGCATAGTTTGCTTGTTTTCTAGTTTCTATGGCTTATATTGCTCAATATAAATTGTAGAAATGGTATGGTACAGTATGTTGGGGAACGTAGTAGTAATTCAAAAAATTCCCACGTGTCACCAAGATCAATCTAGGAGATACCAGCAATGAGAGATGGAGTGTATCTTCATACCCTTGAAGACCGCTAAGCGGAAGCGTTACAAAAACGCGGTTGATGGAGTCGTACTCGCGGCGATTCAAATCACGGAAGATCTGATCCAA
The DNA here is from genome assembly GCF_002162155.2 of Triticum dicoccoides. Lineage (NCBI taxonomy): Eukaryota > Viridiplantae > Streptophyta > Magnoliopsida > Poales > Poaceae > Triticum > Triticum dicoccoides. The sequence continues at coordinate 43,206,826 of NC_041386.1, forward strand.
GCGTCGAACGAACAGTGCCTCCACGTTCAACACGCGTATAGCCCGGGGACCTCTCCTCCTTCTTGATCCAGCAAGGGGAGAGGATAAGTTGAGGGAGAGCTCCAGCAGCACGACGACGTGGTGGTGGAGCTTGCGGTTCTCTGGCAGGGCTTCGCCAAGCACTACGGAGGAGGAGGAGGAGGAGGAGGAGGTGTTGGAGGGTGGAGGGCTGCGCCAGGGGAAGAGGTGCGGCTGCCCTCCCCCCACTATTTATAGGGTGAAGGGGGAAGGGGGCCGCCCCCCTAGATGCATCTAGAGGGGGCGGCGGCCAGGAGGGGGAGACTAGCCCCCCAAGCACATGGGAGGCGCCCCCTCCCCTAGGGTTTCCAACCCTAGGCGCCTTGGGCCCTTGGGGAGGGGCACACAAGCCCACTAGGGGGCTGGTTCCCTCCCATATTCAGCCCACTAAGTCCTCCGGGGTAGGTGGCCCCACCCGGTGGACCCTCGAACACCTTTCGGTGGTCCCGGTACAATACCGATAACCCCCGAAACCATTCCGGCAACTGAAACGGGGCATCCCATATATAAACCTTCACCTCCGGACCATTTTGGAACTCCTCGTGACGTCTGGGATCTCATCCAAGACTCCGAACAACCTTCGGTAACCACATACAATTTCCCATAACAACTCTAGCGTCACCGAACCTTAAGTGTGTAGACCCTACGGGTTCGGGAACCATGCAGACATGACCGAGACATCTCTCCGGTCAATAACCAACAGCGGGATCTGGATACCCTTGTTGGCTCCCACATGTTCCACGATGATCTCATCGGATGAACCACGATGTCGGGGATTCAATCAATCCCGTATACAATTCCCTTTGTCCATCGGTATGTTATTTGCCCGAGATTCGATTGTCGGTACCCCCATACCTCGTTCAATCTCCTTACTGGTAAGTCTCTTTACTCGTTCCATAACGCATGATCCCGTGGCTAACTCCTTAGTCACATTGAGCTCATTATGATGATTGATACGTCTTCAACGTATCTATAATTTTTGATTGTTCCATGTTGTTTTATTATCAATCTTGGATGTTTTATAACCATTTTATAGTCATTTTATATCATTTTTTGGTACTAACCTATTGACATAGTGTCGAGTGCCAGTTTTTGTTTTTCCATGTTTTTTACATCGCAGAAAATCAATATCAAACGGAGTCCAAATGCCACGAAACTTTACGAAGATTTTTTATGGACCAGATGGAAGATATTGGGCCCTGGTTGCACCTAGGGGGAGTCCCGAGGAGGGGACAACCCACCAAGGCGCGTCAGGAGGCCCATGCGCGCCCTGGTGGGTTGTGCCCACCTCGGGTACCCCCTTGACCGCCTCTTTGCTCTATAAATACCCCAAAATCCCAGAACCCTAGGGGAGTCGACGAAATGTTCATCCAGCCGCCGCAGAGTCCAGAAACACCAAATCCAATCTAGACACCATCACGGAGGGGTTCACCACCTCCATTGGTGCCTCTCCGATGATGCGTGAGTAGTTCTTTGTAGACCTTAGGGTCCGTAGTTAGTAGCTAGATGGCTTCATCTCTCTCTCTCTCTTGATTCTCAATACAATGGTCTCTTGTAGATCCATATGATGTAACTCTTTTGCGGTGTATTTGTTGGGATCCGATGAACTTTGAGTTTATGACCATATCTGTCTTTTTATATCCATGAAAGTTATTTGAGTTTCTTCGATCTCTTATATGCATGATCTCTTATAGCCTCGTATTTCTTCTCCGATATTTGGGTTTTGTTTGGCCAACTTGATCTATTTATCTTGCAATGGGAAGAGGTGCCCGGTAGTGGGTTCGGTCTTACGGTGCTTGATCCCAGTGACAGAAAGGGAACCGACACGTATGTATCGTTGCTACTAAGGATAAAAAGACGAGATCTATATCTACCGCCATATAGATAAACGGATCATGTCTACATCATGCCATCGTTCTTATTGCATTACTCCATTTTTCCATGAACTTAATACACTAGATGCATGCTGAATAGCGGTCGATGCGTGGAGTAATAGTAGTAGATGCAGGCAGGAGTCGGTCTACTAATCTTGGACGTGATGCCTATGTAATGATCATTGCCTGGATATTGTCATAATTATTTGAGGTTCTATCAATTGCCCAACAGTAATTTGTTTACCCACCGTTTGCTATTTTTCTCGAGAGAAGCCACTAGTGAAACCTACGGCCCCCGGGTCTTCTTTCTCATATTATTTGCCTTTGCAATCTATCTTTTATTTGCTTTTATTTTCAAATCTACTAAACCAAAAACCCAAAAATACTTTGATGCAACTTATTGTTATTTATTTTGTTCGCGTCCGATCTATCAATCTACTACAAATTTACTTCACCTCCATTTGCCTACCTTGAGGCGTCGTACCCCGGAAGGGATTGACAACCCCTTTAACACGTCGGGTTACGATAAGTTGTTATTTGTGTGCAGGTGCTATTTACGTTGTGTTTCTTGGTTCTCCTACTGGTTCGATAACCTTAGTTTCATATCTGAGGGAAATACCTACCGCCGTTGTGCTGCATCATCCCTTCCTCTTTGGGGAAATACCAATGTAGCTTCAAGCAACATCAATGATGCATTGCCGAGTGGGCCCAGAGATACCTCTCCATCATACAGAGTGACAAATCCTAGTCTCGATTCGTGCCAACCCAACATACACTTTTGGAGATACATGTAGTGCACCTTTATAGCCACCCAGTTACGTTGTGACGTTTAATACACCCAAAGCATTCCTACGGTATCCGGGAGTTGTACAATCTCATGGTCTAAGGAAAATGATACTTGACATTAGAAAAGCTCTGGCAAATGAACTACATGGTCTTGTGCTATGCTTGGGATTGGGTCTTTCCATCACATCATTCTCCTAATGATGTGATCCCGTTATCAACGACATCCAATGTCCATGGTCAGGAAATCACAACCATCTATTGATCAATGAGCTAGTCAACTAGAGGCTTACTAGGGACATGTTGTGGTCTATGTATTCACACATGTATTACGGTTTCCGATTAATACAATTATATCATGGACAATAGACAATTATCATGAATAAGGAAATATAATAATAACCACTTTATTATTGCCTCTAGGGCATATTTCCAACACAGTAGTCATTGTGTGAGAACAATTATGAATCTTATCTTGACAATACCAAAGTGAATGATTTACTCTTTATCATATTAGCCCATCTCACGAAGTTCCATTAAGTTTTGTGTGATTGAAGTTTTCAAGTTTTGGGTGAGATATCGACACGAGGAGAATAAGGAGTGGAAAGACCCTAAGCTTGGGGATGCCCAAGGCACCCCAAGGTAATATTCAAGGAAGACTGAAGCGCCTAAGCTTGGGGATGCCCCATAATGCATCCTCTCTTTCGTCTTCAAAACCATCAGTATAGCTTACTCGGAGCTATTTTTTTATTCGTCACATGATATGTGTTTTGCTTGGAGCATATTTTCACTTGATGTTTGAATAAAATCATTGGATCCGAAATCTTGAATGAGAGAGAGTCCTTCCATGGCTATTTAACTATTTGACTACTCATTGATCTTCACTTATATCTTTCTGGAGTAGTTTTGTCATTTACTCTCGTGCTTCACTTATATCCTATGAGTAAATGGTTGAATGAATTGAATATCATACATCTGAAATTATATATGCTTCATATGCTTATCCCTGGGGAGTAATGAATTCACATATAAGAAGTATAGGTGGTAAAATTTATTGAAAGATAGCAAACACAACATTGGTCACTTGAACAATTCATGGAAGAATATTGAAGGAAGAGAGATTTCACATATAAATATACTATCTTGGACATCTTCTATGATTGTGAGACCCATTAATTATTTTCCAACTTGAACAAATCAGTTGAAGTTGGACAAGGAAGACAACATAATGAGTTATGTTTGGGTATATTTGTATATTTGTATAGAAGTTATATTGTTATGGATCCTCTAACATGTGGTGCTTTCTTAGGGTCTTTTTCTAGCCAAAATTTTGTACTAAGTAGAGATACTACTTGTGCATCCAAAACCCTTAAACCCCATTTCATGCCATGAGTGTCCACCATATCAACCTATGGATTGATTAAGATCCTTCAAGAAAGTTGTCATCGGTACAAAAAGCAATAAAAATTGCTCCTAAATATGTATGATCTTTTATTGTAAGGGAAAATAAGTGTTGTACGAACTTGTGATGGTAAAGAAATAAAAGCGACAGACTACATAATAAAGGTTGCTATCACAAAGGGCAATACAATGTGATGTTCCTTTGCATTAAGGGTTTGCACATCCAAAATTAAAAGCGCATGACAACCTCTACTTCCCTCTGCGAAGGGCCTATCTTTTACTTTCATGTATTTGCTTTTATGCAAGAGTCAGTAGTATTGCTTCTTATTTCAACCTCAATTATTCTTTAGTTGGCAAGCATCATGTGGTGGGGAAAGATCCAAGCATATATCGCCATTCAAATATATTTGATCATGAATTATTATTGTTGACAATTATCTATATGATAAATAAGTTGGGAGGCGAAACATTAAGCCCCTATCTTTCTCTGTGTTCGACAGATGCTATTTGTTCTAAAAATAAGCTTTGAGTGTTAGCAATCATGGAAGACTATGATAGTTGAGTATGTGGAATTTGCTAATCAAAGCTCTAACATAGACCCTTCTGGAAAATAAGATGAATTGCAATTGCTTGGTGACTCAAAACATAGTTTGTTAGTTTTCAAGAAACTTTATGGTCCATACTTTAACATGTGAACAACTTATTACTTGATCATGAGAAGTTTTATGAGATGAGCTACTATTTATGATATATAATGATGCTAGAAAAAGTGTTTGGAACTATCATTAATCAAATTTATGCACTATGCTAGCATTCACACTTCATAAATTATTTCCTTTATCATTTACCTACTCGAGGACGAGCAGGAATTAAGCTTGGGGATGCTGATACGTCTCCAACATATCTATAATTTATGAAGTATTCATACCATGTTTACAACAATTTTATATGGTTTTGGTATGATTTCATTAGAACTAACCCAGACTGACGCTATTTTTAGCAGAACTACCGTGGTGTCGTTTTTTGTGTAGAAATAAAAGTTCTCGGAATGGGCTGAAAATTTACGGTGATTTTTTATGGACCAAAGAGACCCCTGAGGCATCGGAGTTGGGCCATAAGAGTCCCGAGGCGACGATAAGGTACGGGGGGCGCCCTACCCCCCGGGAGGGTGCTGAAGGAAATATGCCCTAGAGGCAATAATAAAGTTGTTATTTATATTTCCTTATATCATGATAAATGTTTATTATTCATGCTAGAATTGTATTAACCAGAAACTTAGTACATATGTGAATACATAGACAAACAGAGTGTCCCTAGTATGCCTCTACTTGACTAGCTCGTTAATCAAAGATGGTTAAGTTTCCTAACCATAGACATGTGTTGTCATTTGATGAACGGGATCACATCATTAGAGAATGATGTGATGGACGAGACCCATCCGTTAGCTTAGCATTATGATCGATTAGTTTTATTACTATTGTTTTCATCATGACTTATGCATGTTCCTCTAACTATGAGATTATGCAACTCCCGAATACCAAAGGAACACCTTGTGTGCTATCAAACGTCACAATGTAACGGGGTGATTATAAAGATGCTCTACGAGTGTCTCCGATGGTGTTTGTTGAATTGGCATAGATCGAGATTAGGATTTGTCACTTCGAGTATCGAAGAGGTATCTCTGGGCCCTCTCGGTAATGCACATCACTATAAGCCTTACAAGCAATATGACTAATGAGTTAGTTGCAAGATGATGCATTACAGAACAAGTAAAGAGACTTGCCGGTAACGAGATTGAACTAGGTATGATGATACCGATGATTGAATCTCGGGCAAGTAACATACCGATGACAAAGGGAACAACGTATATTGTTATGTGGTTTGACCGATAATGATCTTCGTAGAATATGTAGGAGCCAATATGAGCATCTAGGTTCCGCTATTGGTTATTGACCGGAGATGTGTCTCGGTCATGTCTACATAGTTCTTGAACCCGTAGGGTTCGCACGCTTAATGTTCAATGACGATTTATATTATGAGTTATGTGATTTTATGACCGAAGTTTATTCGTAGTCCCGGATGAGATCACGGTTGATGAGGAGTCTTGAAATGGTCGAGAGGTAAAGATTCATATATTGAAAGGTCACATTCGGACACCGGAATGGTTCGGGTTGTTTCGGATGAGTTTTGGAGTACCAGGGGTTACCGGAACCCCCCCGGGAAGGTCATGGGCCTTAGTGGAAAGGAGAGGAGGGCCACAAGGGAGGCCCCCCCCCATGGCCAGTGCGAATTGGACTAGGGAGGGGGCGGCGCCCCCTCTTTCGTTTCCCCGTCCTCCTCCTTCCCTCTCCCTCCCTCTCTTGGAAAGGAAGGGGACTCCAACTAGGATTGGGAATCCTAGTTGGACTCCCCTATGGCACGCGCCCCCCTATGGCCGGCCTCCTCTCCTCCCCCCTTTTATATACGTGGGAGGGGGGCACCCCAAAGGCACACCAAGTCTTCTCTTAGCCGTGTGCGGTGCCCCCCTCCACAGTTACACACCTCAGTCATATCGTCGTAGTGCTTAGGCGAAGCCCTGCGCCAGTAACTTCATCATCACCATTGCCACGCCATCATGCTGACGGAACTCTCCCTCATCCTCAACTGGATCAAGAGCTCGAGGGACGTCATCGTGCTGAACGTGTGCTGAACACAGAGGTGTCGTATGTTCGGTACTTGGATCGGTTGAATCGCGAAGACGTTCGACTACATCAACCGCGTTACTAAACACTTCCGCTTTCGGTCTATGAGGGTACGTGGACACACTCTCCCCGCTCGTTGCTATGCTTCTCCTAGATAGATCTTGTGTGATCGTAGGATTTTTTTTGAAATACTGCGTTCCCCAACAGGTGCTCCTGCCTTGCCGCTGCCTCGTGGACCCCCTTGATGTGAGACCAAGGCCAAAAATTCCTATAAATACCAAAACCCCCAGAAAGAAACCTAGATCGGGAGTTCCGCCACCGCAAGCCTCTGTAGCCACGAAAAATCAATCTAGGCCCTCTTTGGCACCCTGCCGGAGGGGCCATCATCACCGGAGGCCATGGAAGAGGATCCCGGAGGGGGCCATCATCACCATGGAGGTCAACGACCAAAGGGAGAACCTCTCCCCATCTAGGGGGCATGCCATGGAGGAGAAAGCACAAGGGGGAGACTCTCCCCCCCTCTCTCTCGGTGGCGACGGAGTGCCACCGGGGGAACCATCGCCGCGGTGATCGTCTTCATCAACATCAACATCACCATCTTCATCACCATCCTCATCTCTTTTACGCAGTCCACTCTCTCGCACCCCGTTGTAATCCCCTACTTGAACATGGTGCTTTATGCCACATATTATGATCCGATGATGTGTTGCCATCCTATGATGTTTTCAGTAGATTTATTTTGTCTTTTGGGTTGATTGATGATCTGGATTGGTTTGAGTTGTATGTTTTATTTTGGTGTTGTCCTATGGTGCCTTCCATGCCGTGCACACATGAAGGATTCCCTCTGTAGGGTGTTGCAATACGTTCATTATTCACTTATAGTGGGTTGCTTGAGTGACAGAAGCATAAACCCGAGTAAGGGGGTTGTTGCGTATGGGATAAAGGGGACTTTATGCTTTAATGCTATGGTTGGGTTTTACCTTAATGATCAGTAGTTGCGGATGCTTGCTAGAGTTCCAATCATAAGTGCATATGATCCAAGAAGAGAAAGTATGTTAGCTTATGCCTCTCCCTCATATAAAATTGCAATAACGACCACCGATCTTGTTAACAATTGCCTAGGACAATTCCGCACACCGATCCATCATTATTCCACACTCACTATTTATAATATATAGTAATATATTCTAACTTTATGTTAACATCACCTATTTTTATATTTTAGTTCTTCGATATCATGCAAAGCTATCCTATTTATACCTACAACGTAGTTTTATTTCTTGTCTCTAGATGGAAGCAAACGTTAGGTGTACATAGGGCCGTATCAGTGGCAGATAGGACTTGAGAGAATATTGATCTTACCTTTAGCTCCTTGTGGGTTCGACACTCCATACTTATCACTTCCACCTTTGGAAATTTGCTACGATGATTCCTTGCACTTGGGGATTACCACTCATCCGGAGCAAACAGAGGTTGGTGGTGTAATTGGGACCGGAGGAAACTTTGGTCGGCTGCTTTGGCCCTACAATGACGATGTTTTTCAGCGTCATTATCCTCCTTGGAGGCGAAGCCGAGGTCCATCCTATCCACCCCTGACCCCCTCCCGAACGGTCCAAAATCCGCGTGATTAGGCGGCGGCGACGCCATGCACGTCGTACCCCTCATGAGGGCGCCATCTGGGGAGGCTTTGGTGTTCAGGATAGGGATGTTCTGGAGGTGGGCTTTGGGTGGCAAGGGGTGGTGGCAGTGGTGCGGAGGTTCACAGGTCGAGTGATGTGTCATCTATCGCATGAAGACGACGAGTATCGGCAGCATGGTGCGGCTGGATCTTGACGACAAATGTGTCTGGATGGATGAGTGCGGGGCGGTGGCGCTGTTTGGCATCGTGATGGCGTTGACGGTAGGCCTAGAAAGGTCGATGCGCCAGTACCTGCTCCGAAGATGGATTGGTGGAAGATGGTGGCGATGACCCATGAGAGTGCGTCGGACCGGTTTGTGCCCCACGCTCGGGATGTGGTCAGGGGTAAATTTGCCGACCTCTTATTGATCTCCTCCCCAGGTTAGGTCTCTGATAAGCGTCTCCCATGCCTGGCGCTCCAATTGACGGTGCAAAATACCGTCATATCCCTCGGTAGGGTTCCTGACGAGGTTGGAAGTACAAGACGGAGCCCGCACACACAAGTTACCAAGGTTCGGCCCTCCAGAGAGTAATACCCTATGTCATGCTTCTTCTTGTTATTGATGATGATGATGAGATACCTCATGCGAGGGAATACAATAGGGAACTAGGCTGCCACTGGAAGTTGTTTATCTCTAAGATTAGATGCCTTGGGTGTTCCCTAACCTTCCCTTGTGTAGGTAGTGGAGCTTAGGGTTTACAGGGAGAAGTTGCGATCTAGGCCGCCGCCCTTCTTGGCTTGGAGAGCAAGACACCCAAAGGTCGGTTCTTATCCTTGCTGGGCCCCGCAGGCCCTGATCCGTCCTTTGGCTTTATCCAGCCGATGAGCCACCCCGGGCCATGGCTCCATCACTTAGTTGCCTTAGGATGTGTTTGGTTGCAGGGATATCCTCCAAGGGACAGGGATAGCCCTTCTATACGAGGGATGCCACCCGTTTGGATCCGAGGCGAGGGAGGACAGGGGCAACCAGATGCTTGGAATATTCGCCAAAAACGGGGCTGGGGTCAGCCGCGAAAACTGGCGGGTCGCGCCAGCCACCCCGCGCGTGCGTCGCTGCATTCACGCGCGAAACATTATTTTCGGGTATTGACCCCCACTCACCCCTCGCGAAACCCTCACTTTCCCCGTTCCTCGTCTCTCCCTTTTGTGAGCGGCGGCGGCAGCGACGGCGACGCATCTAGCAGAGGCCGGCGAGAGGTGAGTCCTTCTCTACTCTTTCCCTCTCCTCCCCTTTCCTTCTATCTCCCTACCTCCATCAATCGCATGTGCCGGCCGGCCGTTGCGGAGGGTGTGCACAGGGGCGACGCGGGCTAGATTTGAGGCGGCGGCGCGACTCGATCTGAATGAGGGCGGCGGCTGGGGGCTTGAGAAGGCGCGAGTGGCACCAGGAGGTCGCCCTTGCCCACCGTGGGGAGCCTGGCCATGGGGGGATCTCACCACCAGGGCGTGCTGGCAGAGGTGGAGAAGGATTCCCCAGCGAGCGGCTGCATATGCACGACTGCGTCCGCTAGGCTGCATCAGAGTGTGTGTGTTCTGATGTGTGTGCGCTTGATGCTTTGCTGCTGTAGGCTGATGCGTAGTGTTCATGTGTGCGTGTGCTAGAGTCTGCTCATGTGTGCGTGTGCTAGACTGATGTATATTATATGTTTTTTTGCCAGAACTGATGTACATTGTCTATTGTTGCAGGATATCTGAAGGTCACCGTGAGCACATCTAGCAGCACAACTTCAATCTGAGGTAAAACATACACTCCACCACCTACCTCCTATTTCTTTCTCTGAAATATTTGACACTAGAACAGAACGTCGATTTACCTATGAATAATTGGCTTCTTGTAGACAGATTTTGTGCTATTAAATTATTCTTGTTCACATGTTAAAGTGTCATTTCTAATTGCATTATAGATGGACAAAACAACAACAACAACAACAACAACAACAAAGCCTTTAGTCCCAAACAAGTTGGGGTAGGCTAGAGGTGAAACCCATAAGATCTCGCAACCAACTCATGGCTCTGGCACATGGATAGCAAGCTTCCACGCACCCCTGTCCATAGCTAGCTCTTTGTCGATACTCCAATCCTTCAGGTCTCTCTTAACGGACTCCTCCCATGTCAAAATCGGTCGACCCCGCCCTCTCTTGACATTCTCCGCACACTTTAGCCGTCCGCTATGCACTGGAGCTTCTGGAGGCCTGCGCTGAATATGCCCAAACCATCTCAAACGATGTTGGACAAGCTTCTCCTCAATTGGTGCTACCCCAACTCTATCTCGTATATCATCATTCCGGACTCGATCCTTCCTCGTGTGGCCACACATCCATCTCAACATACGCATCTCCGCCACACCTAACTGTTGAACATGTCGCCTTTTAGTCGGCCAACACTCCGCGCCATACAACATTGTGGGTCGAACCGCCGTCCTATAGAACTTGCCTTTTAGCTTTTGTGGCACTCTCTTGTCACAGAGAATGCCAGAAGCTTGGCGCCACTTCATCCATCCGGCTTTGATTCGATGGTTCACATCTTCATCAATACCCCCATCCTCCTGCAACATTGACCCCAAATACCGAAAGGTGTCCTTCCGAGGTACCACCTGGCCATCAAGGCTAACCTCCTCCTCCTCACAGCTAGTAGTACTGAAACCGCACATCATGTACTCGGTTTTAGTTCTACTAAGCCTAAACCCTTTCGATTCCAAGGTTTGTCTCCATAACTCTAACTTCCTATTTACCCCCGTCCGACTATCGTCAACTAGCACCACATCATCCGCAAAGAGCATACACCATGGGATATCTCCTTGTATACCCCTTGTGACCTCATCCATCACCAAAGATCTTAATTTACGCGGCTGCGGCCCAATGGTTTATCAACATGATAGCATTGGTTGTTCAATCCAGAAAAAGAAAAAGAAGAGAAGCAATTACGTATGCCCCAATTGATGAGAGAGATAGGATGAGAAGAGAGTATTTTGACAACAAAATATGGAAGAATGACACAATTTGTGTGAACATGCTTAGGCTTGGAAGAGAACCTTTCTTTAGGTTTTGTCAACTCTTTAGGGATCGCAACTTGCTAAAGGACACAATACACTTGACTATTGAGCAACAAGTAGTGATGTTCTTGCACACCGTTGGGCACAACATTAGAAATATGGTAATTGGCGCCAATTTTGGTAGATCCGGTGAAGTCGTGAGCCGTTACTTCAAAACGGTACTCCATGCCATTGGTGAGCTTCGAGATGACCTTATTAGGAAGCCTTCATTGGAGACCCAAACCAAAATAGAAGGAAACTACCGGTGGGATCCATACTTTAAGGTATGAGACCAAGTGACAACTATATTTTGTCATTGTAGGCATGAATTTGTTTAGATCCTAATATTTGGGCTTTTGTTTTCACCAAATAGGATTGTATTGGAGCTATTGATGGTACACATGTGCGAGCCTCAGTTACACCGGATATGGAGCCTCAGTTACACATGTGTTTCTCTGTGTCCAAACACTGGCTGAAATTACCTATATTTGCTGGAAATCGTTTCTTCATGCCCAAACAATTGTTGTACATCTTTCTTTATGTCCAAACATTTGATGTACATCTTTCTTTTATGCTGATATAATTTTTGGAATGTTACTTTATGACCAAACACTTGCTGGAATTGTTTCTTTATGTCCAAACACTTGTTGTACATCTTTCTTTTATGCTCAAATACTTGCCAGAATTATTTCTATATGCTAAAATACTTGCTGAATGTTTCTTTATGTCAAAATACTTACTGAAATTACTTATTTTGGTTCTACAAGGCTCACCCAGAGGATGAACAATACCTTAACAAGACTATTACTCATTATAAGGAGATGGTGAATATAGCTGGAGGGAGCATGGCTACAGGGCAATATGCAAAAGGCTCAAGTGACCCTCTTGCTACAGAAGTGGTAAATCTTGAAGAAGAGACAACCAAGAAACCCACTGCCCGAAATGAGGAGGTTGCGCAATCAACCAATGTAGGTTCATCTGGTCCCAAACCAAAGAAAGCCAAACCAAATCCTTGTGCAGAAGACAAGTTGCACGCAACCATACTAGCATCTAGTGAAAGAATTGCTATTGCGATAGAGAAGAGTACTAGCAGCGAGAACAATGCCATAGATGGTCTTTGGGAGAGCATGAAAGTACTTCCTGGTTTCAGTTTGGATCACCTTGCTCATTACTATGCATATTTGGTTGACAATCCTCGTGTTGCTATGGCATTCAAGGTGTTAGAAGAGGATCAAAGGAAGGTTTGGGTTTCTAGGTATGTCAAGAGTACCTTCCCTGAAGCATAAGGATGGTGAGTGCATATGTGGTGAACTGGTGATTGACTTGTACTTTTGATGCAACCAAAACATGAACTATGAGTTGTATTGATTAACTCTTTTGATGCAACCGGACAATTACTATGGTTGTATAACTATTAGGTTCTAGTAGTACTCCATGGAATGTTGAACTATGAGTTCTATGCACCCGAGTTCTATATATATGAAATGTTGAATTATTATATGTGATGAAGTTCAAAGTTTGCTCTACTGTTTTGTTTTGGCTGTTGTGAAATAGTATAAAATTTCGAAATTATGACTGTACGCAACATATTTTCCTTCCTTTCATTGAAAAAGTACAAATTATGAGGGTAATCTCATCATCTCAAGTCAAAAAGGTTACCACAATCCTTATTCTTTGATTATCCCTCGAACCAAACACTACAATGGCTATCCCCAACCATGTTTCATCCTTCCATCCAAACAAAACATGGGATAACCTCACCCTTCCAACCAAACAGAAAAAGGGCTATCCCTAGCCAGCTGGTTGGGGATGCCCTCGGCCACCCTAATCTGTCCCTCAAACCAAACACATCCTTAGAAAAACTGCAAATGAATTCAAAAGGTTGGATTAAACATAAAATCCTCTAAACAACAAAGTGCAAGCAAGTTCTTACAAGCTGCATTTATACAAATCGAGGAACCCCAAATAATTATTTATTTTAAAAGTACAAACATGAAGGGCCTATTTGATTCATAATAATTATAAGAAACAAGAATATGTAAGAAGTGGAGGATTAGAGTGTCATCTCAACTTGAATCTTATAGAATTAAAAATCTATAGGAATTTGGATGAATGATAGCACAGGGAAAATAAACAATTCTACAAAGAGTTTTTGTGGATGATTCTTTTTTTTCCCAAAATACTCCCACCGTTTCAAAATAATTAAAGTTCTATGATTTTTTAGAGTCATTTTTTTAGTTTGACCAAGTCTACAGAAAATCCACAAAGATCTACAATATCAAATATATTTCATAATAAATCTAATGAAGTGATTTAGATTTTGTAGATATTAATATATTTTTTGTAGACATAGTCAAACTTAATGAAGTTTGGCTTTGAACAATCCTAGAACTTCAATTATTTTGAAACGGAGAGAGTAGAGTGTAGAAAATGTAAGATTTTTTTAGGATTTTAATTCTAGAAATCAAACGACCAATGTAAGAAAGACTTCTAAGGATCCAAATCCTTTAAAAATCCTGTGGAATTGCTTTGAATCAAAGGAGCATAAAGAAATCCACTGAAATTCATTTGGATTAGGGTGGCTGCATCCCATTCCCATCGCCATCGTCCCCCACCTCAAACATCTGCTCTCTCTGCCTCACGAACGCGACCCAAAACCCCTCCCTAACCCACTCCGCCTCTCCCCTCTCCTCCGCCATGGCCGCTGGGCGGGCCTTCTTCTGCGCCCCCTCCTCCATCGGAGCCACCGCCCGTCGGCTAGCCTTCGCCTCACCCCCGGCCCGCCCCCTCGCCTCCGCGCCCCACCGACGCGTCCGCGGCCGCTGCTGCGCCTCAATCTCCTCGTCCTCAGATGCCTCCGCGCCCGCGCCGCCACCCTATGTGCTCACCACGCCGCTCTACTACGTCAACGCACCGCCGCACATGGGCAGCGCATACACGACCATCGCCGCCGACGCCGTCGCCCGCTTCCAGGCAAGCCTTCACACTACTTTTACAAGTCCGTGTCAGGAATTTGAGTACATTACTCGAGATCCACCTGCTGGCAGCCATGTTTGGATACGCAACCCGTATGAAATATTAATAATGGCTGGTGCGCTTCAGTGCTCTCTAGTTAAGTGGTGAATATGCCAGTGCATATATATACCGCGGGAATGCAGATGCACAGACTTCGATATCTTTGTGTGTTGGCAGTGCAAATATTTCCAGTTTGATGATTTGTTTGTTAGACTAGTTGAGCTACTGGGAGCATTGTGTACCTTTTGCTGCCCGACTCCTCAAGAATTTGTTCATGGTGCTTATCTGGTTGCAGAGATTGCTAGAGAAGAGGGTTATATTCATTACTGGGACAGATGAACATGGTGAAAAAATTGCCACCTCTGCAGAGGCCAGTGGTAGAAACCCCAAGGAGCACTGTGATATAATTTCAAATTCATACAAGATGCTTTGGGCTGATGTATGTCACAACACAAAGTATTTTCAGTCTACCATTTCACAATATGTCATAAATCTGGAGCTCACATTTCTCTTCCAACTTTGTTTTTGCTTGCAGCTAGACATCGAATATGACAAGTTTATTCGCACAACTGATCCTAAGCACGAGGCTGTTGTTAATGACTTCTATTCTAGAGTTCTAAGCAGTGGTGACATATATAGAGCTGATTACGAAGGGCTTTACTGTGTCAGCTGTGAGGAGTACAAGGCAAGCTTCTTTGTACCTTCTCATATAGAAGCACTAGTACATTTTTTAGGTAAATGTATTTATACATGTATGAATGGATAATTATAACAAGTGTCATGTGCATCTATGTAGATTATCTCTACAGTTCTGTATTGCTAAATTTACCAAATAATAATGTCTATTTTGTTGATTGCACACAGGATGAAAAGGAGTTGGCGGAAAATAATTGCTGCCCTGTGCATCTGAAGCCTTGTGTACCTAGAAAGGAAGATAACTATTTCTTTGCCTTGTCAAAATATCAGCATAAATTAGAAGAGCTGCTGACAAGAAATCCCAATTTTGTAAGGCCATCACATCGTTTGCACGAGGTGAGTCGTTATCCTCTATAATGTTTTGCTCAATCTGATGTGTGTTTATCGAGTTACTGCTAAAAATCGCGGTGGAAAAGTGTAGAACTATTTGCTTATTAAATGGAGATTCTAATTATATTGATTTAACTACTGACAGATTAAAAAAATGCATCATGTCAGCATATGTATTATTGAAGATTTGGCACGATTTTCTTAAATATATCTGTGCAGTCAAATATGTGAAAAACTATGTGGATTTTGTTGGGTTGTCGCATTCCTTCTTGCCAAGAAGTGCCGTTGGCATGTTGAACAAACATCATCACAATACATTTCCTTTCTGGCAACCTGTCAAATGGTCACTTAGATATCGTCCTAATACCTAACTAGCTTAAAGATTAGAACCTAGATGTCATTGTTTATCAGTTTTGAAAAAGAAAGCTTCCAAAGGCTGCTGTGTATATATGGTAAACGTTAAAATAGTCGATAGACAGTGAAGAGTGTCTTCAAACCACAGTGGTTCTCATGTAATTCCTAGCTTTTACAGCAGCATCATGTCAGGGTTTAGCGGCTTACAGTGCAAGTTTGGTGTTGGGGAGTCATGGTTGTTCAATCCAATCCTGGACCTCGTCACCTGATGTAGTTGCTGGCAATCTCCCCTGCCCATCTTCGTAATCGAATTGCGGTGTTTTGGCTAAAAAGCTTACTGAGCACTTGAAGCCTGGCCATTACATGTTTATTTTCCTTGCGCTGGCAAGATGGGATCTCAACTATGACATCTCAAAGTACATGTGTGCATCGGCGCATGCCTACACATTGACTGACCATAATGCACTTTATTAAGTAACCTCTATTCTTCTCACAGTAACACACCTTGATTTTGTGTACAGTGATAGGATAATATAATTTTTCTTCTTATATAAGTGTCCAAGATTAATAATTTCATACTCTGCTTCATGTTTTAGCTTTCAGTAAAAATATAACCCTTGACGCTTCATTAATTGCCAATCTTTCAGCTCACATGTGTTTATTTTCATGGTTTTAGGATGCCCTTGTTTCTTTGTTATTTTACTAATTAAGACACAGCTGTAGGTCGAAGGCTGGATTAAAGGTGGATTGAGAGACTTTTCTATTTCTCGTGCATCTGTCGAGTGGGGTATTCCAGTGCCAAATGACACCAAACAAACAATATACGTGTGGTTTGATGCCTTATTAGGGTATGTTTCATTCCTGCTGCTTGGCATTTTAATAAGCATGAACAGTTTGCGTATTCTTACTCAAATTCTACTGGATAGATATGGCTGTATGCGGCGTGTTGTCTGATATCAGTGTCCTCTGTTTAATCCTACCATGCAAGTATAGAATACACTCAACTTAATTGATTTATATTCATGTTTGGCAATGACAATTCTTAGATAAATTGTTCTTTTGTTTACTCGAAACTGTGAACTTTCTATGCAAAAGCAAAAGATGCTCCAGTCTCTTAGTCCATGCATGTTATATATGTGCAGTTAACTTCTTGAAATCTTGAAATGAGGCTAGAGTACGTAATCTTATGTAGCATTGCCTATTACTTTGTTTCGTACTGGTTGTTCATTTCTGTATGTTTGTCTCTTTAGTTATCTTTCAGCATCCCTAGATGATGGGGAGCAGGCAAGTTTACAGCAAGCTGTTGATCGGGGTTGGCCTGCATCTGTACACCTGATAGGAAAGGTCGGTTTTGGGCAAATAATTTTTGCAGCTTCTTCAAACATGTTTTTTTGTTTCAACTTATAGCAAAACACCATATTGATTGATTTCTTCTTATCGTCATAAGGAGCTCTCATTTTGATGTGAACTTAGATAGTATCACTTTTTTTTAGTGCTGCTAAGAGAAAGTGCTGAAATATGACATTTATCAAATGAATAAACAAACATAAACTCCTTTATGCTGATCTATATAGTAACCAGCTAACATCACATAGCCACTCAGTTTTCCATATGGCGAAACTCGGGGACAAGTTTCACTCCTTCCAGTTCTCAAGATTAGATCCTATTTCCTTTAAACTTATTTCGATAGGGCCCTTGTGCCTCAGCTGCAGTTACTTGCACTAATAAAAATATCATGTGTCATGCTGGGTTTGTTGACTTGGCACTGGTAGGTCACAGTTGAAACAATTTTGACAGATGCATCCCCTAATTCCCAAAAGTGAGAGACGTGTGACAGCTAAGAAATAGAAAGAACAATACATCTCTTCTCATATGTTAAATCTGATGTATTTTATTATGTTTCATAATACCTGGAGATGCCAACGTCATAAAATGTACTGTTAATCTACTGCTTCCAGTACAATTTACTTGGAGCTGGTCACTGTAGATATTGACATTTTTTGTCCCATTTAAAAGCAATAATATTGGATAAACTTCTTTGTTTTGTATGTTCATTCAGTTTGTGACGATCTCTTGTACATGTACCTCAGGACATATTGCGGTTTCATGCAATTTATTGGCCAGCAATGTTAATGTCAGCAGGGATAAGCGTTCCTGATGCAGTTTTTGGCCACGGATTCTTGACAAAGGTGACCTCACATATTTCCAATGTTCTTGTTTCCACATCAACTGACAGTGATATAACACCATACAGTACATACTATTTTGAGCATGTCTATGTGACCATCGTATTTGATGAGGCCTTTTCCTGCAACTACATGTGCATTTCCCATCTAGACATTTGGACATCGGTTGCATACTTCCACTCAGTATCATCTCTACCTTACAATACATCACGTTTTACCATATGTATGATTTTAATCTAACTTGTATAATGGTACTGCACATGGCACAAGTTAGCACACCTATATTAGTGTATATATGTATTAGCATTCGTCCTTTTACCTGTTGGTATTTCACATGTTCTATAGTTGTGGCTTTGTAGCTCATAGATAATTCTGTATTTTTGGCCACCTTCTTCCTCGATTTTTCAAGTTTACAACCCTCTACTATGTGTGTACGTCAAATTGTAAGAACTCATGTTCTCCTTTTTATGTGAAATAAATGTTTGTCTTCTCCCTCCTTTTGTAACATTTGTCCATTTTTCTGGGAAATTCTATTTCACAATAGTTTTTTCATTGCTGCAGGACAGGTTGAGTAGGAGTAGTCTTTAATTTTATAGGGATGCGTATGGTCCAATGGCATTAACTATTATAAATTTTGCTCCTCATTGGTGCGCATGGTTGTCTTGGACAGATATTGTGAAACACAGCAACTGCTTTGCAGTTGTGTCTTTGAGTGACAAATATGAATTCTATTTGGGCTCCCAGCCACTTTTATCTCATTAAATCACTTTTATTTCATGCAGCTGCTTTTTATTTTGCAAATTTTAGGATGGCATGAAGATGGGAAAATCACTAGGCAACACACTTGAACCAAAGGATCTGGTAGGCAGATTTGGAGCGGATGCTGTTAGGTACTTCTTCTTGCGGGAAGTAGAATTTGGCAATGACGGGGACTATTCAGAAGAACGTTTTATCAATACAGTCAATGCACATCTTGCTAACACAATTGGTATTTTTGCGTGCTAAAACTTTTATTCATTTATTTTCGGTTTATGCTTTAGTTGGTATTAACTGTCCGTCTTAAGTGGTTAGTGATGATACTGTTCTCATCTGAACAGGAAACCTTCTCAATCGAACACTTGGTCTCCTAAAAAAGAACTGCAATTCCACCTTAGCTTTTGATTCAATTGCTGCTGCAGATGGCAATTCATTCAAGAATAATGTTGAAAACTTGGTAAGTTGGTCTCTTTGGCATCTTCGGAACTGATGACAAACCATTGATCTGTCATTGCATTACTTCTGATGGGGTGTAGGTTGTCTGAATTGGCTTTATAAAGTGAACATCTTTATGAGGGAAATCGTTTCCAATTTTGCATTACAAAAGCTTGAAACCCTTTATATGTAATGATTGCTCCTTGTTTGGTGCTCCTTTTAAGTTCTGTTTCTTGGCGTACAGAAAGTAAAGACATCCAGCATAATGATCCTAGCTGAACTGTTTTATTATTTCTCTTCTTGGAGCTATAGATAATGGATATGATGTTTGCTGAATTGACATGTGACAATGAGCAACAAGCGCTTCAGACACTGTCAGCACGTGTTGTCCATTATGAATTGGTTCCACTTGATATTTCAAACACATGTTGCATTTGGATATTTCCGATCATCACCTGCTATTCATCTGCCTAATAAAAAGATTCTTTTAACACATGTTTGCATGTACTGCACTTCTGTTGTATCTGTTGGTGTTACAGTGATATAAATTGTTTATACAGGTCGACAAGGCGAAGGGCCATTACGAAAATCTTTCGTTGACATCAGCATGTGAAACTGTTCTAGAAATTGGTAACTTGGGAAACTTGTACATTGACGAGCAAGCACCATGGTCTTGTTTCAAGCAAGGGGGCGAGATTGCAGAAAAGGCTGCAAAGGTAAACACTTGAAAGTTGAAACTATATCTATTTCTCTTCCTTTTGGGCTTGCCGTGTTTGTTTCAGATTTTACTTGCCAAAATTTAATGCTGACAAAGTCAAACTGCATGATGCATTAGTTGCTTCTTTTCATGTTTGTAAAAGAAACCCACTTTCAAACAAAAGAGCACTCTTTGAGCTTCAAAATTCTTTATGTTCTGTACATTTGAGTACCTAATTCCGATGTCACAGCAACTCTGTTGTTGTGGCTGTAATAATGAAACTATAGCATGGCTTTAGTTGTTCTGATGAATTGTTGAGATGATTCTTGGGTGGCTAGTTTGAGTTATTTATTTGATGTTATTATTTTATTTTGTTTGTGATATTTGCCTTATTCATTTTTTTTTGTCTGCACTTCACACAGGATCTCGTCATTATTCTAGAGACAATGAGAATAATTGCAATAGCATTGTCTCCAATCACTCCAAGCCTTTCGTTGAGGATTTATACACAGCTTGGTTTCACAGAAGACCAGTTTCGTACATCGAGATGGGTATGTTCTTGTATGTCCAGGGATATGCTATTTAGGTCTAAACCAATTCTGCAAAGTATTTTACAGCCATTGTCTAGTGTGTATATGAACTAACACCCTCAGAGAACACAATCTTCAAACTATAAATAGCAGATATGCAATATAAAAAATTTCCAGTGGCGCGACATGCTTACAACCCTGTGCTAACTGCCCTGCAGGATGATACCAAATGGGGAGCCCTTAAAGCAGGCCAGGCAATGATGGAGCCGAAGCCAATTTTTGCGAAAATAGAAACCGAAATCGAAGAGAAAGATCAAGCAAGTCCAAAGGAGGGGAAGGGCGGGAAGAAGAAAGCACGTAGCAAAGGGCTCGTGGAGGCATGAGTTAAGCTTGTGACTTTGTGAGTACTGACTGGATGGCTCCTCAACTGTAGAACCCAGATGCCTGTTCTGCAAAACCATCTCAGATCTGATGGTGTAGATAGCATAAAAGCTTTGGTGGCAAAGAAGGCTTTGACATTTTGTAGAGAGAACTGAACTTAGCAATTCTGTTCTCTCAGGTTTTGAAACTCAAAATTGTACTCCCTACGTTCCAAAATAGATAACCCAACTTTGTATTAAGGTAATACAAAGTTAAGTCATCTATTTTGAAACGGAGCGAGTACTACATTGAGATGGCAAAATTGGTGCACCCCTCGTTTGAAAATGTAGTACTCCCTCCGTTCTCAAATAGAAGTCTTTTTGGTGATTCCAACAAATGACTACATACAGAGCAAAATGAGTGAATCTACACTTTAAAATATGTCTACATACATCCGTATGTTATAGTCCATTTAAAATGTCTAAAAAGACTACTCCCTTCGTATAAGTGATTCGACTTTGTACTAATTTTGTATTAAAGCTAGTACAAAGTCGAGTCACTTATTTTGGGATGGAGAGAGTATTTAGGAACGGAGGGAGTATAAGGCATCCACATTTTCCACCAGTTAGCTTAATTTTTTTTCTAGAATACGCACGGGGGTGACATTTAGATTATGTGAGTCAAAGGTAATGCAGTTGGATCTGTAACTTGTTGATGCCTCAGGAATATTGCTTGTGAGCTGTGACGATGTCCATCAATCAAGAATTACAAATACACCAAAAGGCCTACGCCTCTTGGGCGACCGGGGCGAAGGAGATGAGCTTGCGCCTTTTGTTGGCTGCCGCCTCGTACACCTCCACCTTGTACGCGTCCTTCTTGCCGGCGCCGTTCAGCGCCTCGACGACGAGCCGGTAGTTGAAGCCCGACACCACCTGCACCGTGCCCAGCACCACCTTGATGAACCTGAGCCGGCCGCCCGCCTGCTTCACGTGCTCCGCCACCGCCCAACGGCCGAGCCCCTGGATCTTCGGGTCGTTGATGTTACCGATGTGTTCCCACCCGCCGGGCATCGCCGTGGCGGGCATGGCGACGGCGTAGATGATGGCGGCCACCACGATGACGAGGGCGATGCTGGTCCTCATGGCTGCTGGTTTGTGGTGTGCTGGCTTTGGATCTATCAGTGAGGTTTGGAAGCTTGAGAGCGGTCAGATACTCAGATCAGTCGAGGATCACTGACATGTGAACCGGGGGCGTTTAAATAGAAGCGCCGAGACATGGTCGAATAGATAGACGGAGATAACTGAATGCATGTCATATACACCATATATCTATCTAATTGTATCTAGAAGTAGCAATTAATGTGGTCGATCCCTTGATGCATACCGATACATTCTTGATGCATGCCTAAGGCTGGCTGTAATGGGTAATATCATAAGTTACAAGTTAGTATCATGCATGTGATACTAGTGTATAATACTATCTCTGTAATATATAGCAATATAGATTAATACTTCCTCCATCCGGTGAAGACTGTACATTTAATTTTTTTAGGATAAATTATGGAGTTAAGTAAAAAATGTATTGGAGAGATGCAAACCACCATCTTTCTCCTCTTTAATTACCCAACCTCCAATGGGCTAAGTGCATGTAGAAATTAAGAAGACCATGTGTAGATTGTTATTGGTCTTCATTACCGTGTGATGGGAGAGAAGTATTTTTTCCTACTTTAAAGTGCATTGAAAAGATAGAAGTACATTTTTTTGTGGACAAATTTTGAAGCTAGATGTACACTCTTCACCGGACGAAGGAGTATCTCAGATGATCCTATTTATTGACATGCAAGACACATACTAGTATAATATTTATTATGATATGGTATCATAATACAATAATCAATTCTATTTTTTCACTTAATTCTATGTCATTTCATCAAAATTTCCTAGCTGATATGTATGATACTAACTATGGCATCCCCATTACGGTTAGCCTAAGGTGGTACCAATGCTTCCTTAGAAAAAAAAGGCGTCCATTAATTGGTTCCATATCAATATCTGATACTGATTTAAATGTTTGCTTATAGAAACATCCATCAATTGATTCCACGATGGATCTAATGATATTAATTTGCTGTTATGAATGCTGACATATTTTTTCTATAAACTTGATCAAACTTAGAAAATTTAACAAAATTTACGCGAAGTAAAAATAAATAAAGGGAGTATTAGTAAAGTAGACGCAAGACACTGAGACCAAAATATCTACAAGTACAATATACGAAACAGATATCATGGATATACATGTACGATTAAGTCATTATTCGTCCACAACAATGCAATCAAGAGGGGATAACACACACTCATGCCGACATCACCAAATCCAAGTAACAATGGCGAGGAGACATATTTTCACGGTTCAACACTTATGAAAGTGTGTCATTGCAGGGTCCGGCCAGTAATGGTGTGACGCCCCCGATTTAATCGTACACTAATCATGCACGCAAATGTGTACGATCAAGATCAGGGACTCACGGGAAGATATCACAACACAACTCTAAACATAAATAAGTCATACAAGCATCATAATACAAGTCAGGGGCCTCGAGGGCTCGAATAAAAGTGCTCGATCATAGACGAGTCAGCGGAAGCAACAATATCTGAGTACAGACATAAGTTAAACAAGTTTGCCTTAAGAAGGCTAGCACAAACTGGGATACAGATCGAAAGAGGCGCAGGCCTCCTGCCTGGGATCCTCCTAACTACTCCAGGTCGTCGTCAGCGGGCAGCACGTAGTAGTAGGCACCTCCGGTGTAGTAGGGGTCGTCGTCGACGGTGGCGTCTGGCTCCTGGACTCCAGCATCTGGTTGCGACAACCAGGAAGAAAGGAAAGGGGAAAAGGGGGGAGAAAGCAACCGTGAGTACTCATCCAAAGTACTCGCAAGCAAGGAACTACACTACATATGCATGGGTATATGTGTAAAGGGCCATATCAGTGGACTGAACTGCAGAATGCCAGAATAAGAGGGGGATAGCTAGTCTTATCGAAGACTACGCTTCTGGTCACCTTCGTCTTGCAACAGGCAGAAGAGGGTAGGTCGAAGTCCTCCAAGTAGCATCTCCAAGTAACATCTCATAGCATAATCCTACCCGGCGATCCCCTCCTCATAACCCTGAGGTAGAGCGACCACCGGTTGTATCTGGCACTTGGAAGGGTGTGTTTTATTAAGTATCCGGTTCTAGTTGTCATAAGGTCAAGGTACAACTCCAAGTCGTCCTGTTACCGAAGATCACGGCTATTCGAATAGATTAACTTCCCTGCAGGGGTGCACCACATAACCCAACACGCTCGATCCCATTTGGCCGGACACACTTTCCTGGGTCATGCCCGGCCTCGGAAGATCAACACGTCGCAGCCCCACCTAGGCAAAACAGAGAGGCCAGCACGCCGGTCTAAACCTAAGCGCACAGGGGTCTGGGCCCATCGCCCATAGCACACCTGCACGTTGCGAGGGCGGCCGAAAGCAGACCTAGCCTAGCGGCGTTCCAGTCCAATTCGGCGCGCGCCGCTCCGTGCTGACGTCTGAAGTGCTTCGGCTGATACCACGACGCCGGGATACCCATAACTACTCCCGCGTAGATGGTTAGTGCGTATAGGCTCGTAGCCGACTCAGATCAAATACCAAGATCTCGTTAAGCGTATTAAGTATCCGCGAACGCCGAACAGGGCCAGGCCCACCTGTCTCCTAGGTGGCCTCAACCTGCCCTGTCGCTCCGCCACAAAGTAACAGTCGAGGGCCGTCGGGAACCCAGGCCCACCTCTACCGGGATGGAGCCACCTGTCCTTTCAGCCCCCTTATCCGAATCACTTGCGGGTACTCAACGAGCTGACCCGACTTTAGTCACCATCTGTATAGTAGGTATGTATGTATAGTATATACCCGTGATCACCTCCCGAGTGATCACGGCCCAATAGTATAGCAAGGCAGACTGACAAGAATGTAGGGCCAATGATGATAAACTAGCATCCTATACTAAGCATTTAGGATTGCGGGTAAGGTATCAATGACTGTAGCAGCAATGACATGCTATGCATCAGAATAGGATTAACAGAAAGCAGTAACATGCTACACTACTCTAATGCAAGCAGTATAGAATAGAATAGGCGATATATGGTGATCAAGGGGGGGGGGGCTTGCCTGGTTGCTCTGGCAAGAGAGAGGGGTCGTCAACTCCGTAGTCGAACTGGGCAGCAGCAGCGTCGGTCTCGTAGTCTACCGGAGAGAAGAGGGGGAAGAAACAATGAATACCAAGTAAACAGATGCATATCGATGCATGACATGTCAAGAAGCGATGCTAGGCGTGCCCTAACGTGGTATGAGGTGGTACCGGTGAAGGGGGGAAAACATCCGGGAAAGTATTCCCGGTGTTTCGTGTTTTCGGGCAGAGGAGCCGGAGGGGGAAAGTTGCGGGTTCGATAGGTTAGGGGGGTGTGGCGGACGAACGGACTGCGTATCCGAATTCGTCTCGTCGTTCTGAGCAACTTTCATGTTGAAAATATTTTAATCCGAGTTACTGATTAAAAGATATGATTTTTTTAAAGATTTTATTAATTTCTGGAATTTAATTAATTATTTAATTAATTCGAAAAATGGATTTATGACGTCAGCATGATGTCATGCTGACGTCAGCAGTCAACAGAGTTGACTAAGTCAAACTTACGTATGATTTTCTAAAGATTTTATTAATTTCTGAAATTTAATTATTTATTTAATTAATTCGAAAAAATGTATTAATGACGTCAGCATGATGTCATGCTGACGTCAGCAGTCAACAGGGGTTGACTGAGTCAACCCTGACATGTGGGTCCCGTTCGTCATACTCTATTAACTTAATTAGCCTAATCAAAGTTAATTAACCTTAGTTAATTAGGTTAACTAGTGGTTAGGGTTAATTAAACAGAATTAATTAGATTAATTAAATACTTAATTAACTAATTAGTTAATTAGTTTTAATTCATTTTCATTTTATTTTTATTTTTGTTTTAATAAAAACCGTTCCTTTTAGGGGGGTGGGGCCCCCATGTCATTGGCCCAGGGCCAAACGGGTTCGGTGGGTTCGG
>NC_041386.1:43234156-43241842 GCF_002162155.2 Triticum dicoccoides
GCGGGGGGTGAGGGGATAAGCGACCGGCGCTGGGCCGGGCCAGGGGGGGGAATGGGCCAGGGGGGGAGGGGCCAAGTGGGGAGGGGGAATGGGCCAGGGGGAATGGGCCAGGGGTTTTCCCTTCCCCCCCTTTTTTTGTCTTTCCTTTTTCTTTTATTATTTCTCTTTTCTGTTTTTAGTTTACTTAAAATGCCAAAGCATTTTACCAAAATTAGTGCACCCCACCATAATTAGGTTAGCTATTTTAGACAACCCCCGAACATTTTTAGTCTTTGTTTTGAAACCTTTTATCTTTGCTTTTGTTTTGATTTTGAATTCGAACCGGTTTCGAACTAACGCGAGTTTATCCACAGTAACCGAGGTGACGTGGCAACATTAGTGGGGATTACTGTAGCATAATTACCCGGGCGTCACAATTCTCCTCCACTACAAGAAATCTCGTCCCGAGATTTAAGCGGTGGAGTAAGGGGCGAAGGTGTTGGTAGCGAAAAACCTAACGAGTCTCCTCGGTCTTGGCTGCCCTTTCGAAGAGGTTGATCCCTTTCGTTGAAGTCTTCATTTCACTACTTCAAGTCACCATGATCAATTTGTCATCCTTTCTTCGGGATCTCCATCGTACTTACGAATAGGTAAGGGGCAGCTCTACAACAATAGGATGTTACAAGGGAAAATCTTTTAGGGGTTATCCAAGTATGAACATACGAGTATCTCTCGAGTTGAACAAATGAAACACA
The DNA here is from genome assembly GCF_002162155.2 of Triticum dicoccoides. NCBI lineage: Eukaryota > Viridiplantae > Streptophyta > Magnoliopsida > Poales > Poaceae > Triticum > Triticum dicoccoides. The sequence continues at coordinate 43,234,891 of NC_041386.1, forward strand.
TCGAGAGCAAAGTAAGACGGTGCAATAAGAAGTTTCAAGCGGATAGGCAATCGTTCACTGCCTGAAGCAGAGTGCGAAAGGGGTTCTGAGCAACGGGAATAAGTATTGCGTCCGATACCAGAACAGATCAACAGGCAAGTGGCCCGTGAATTACATACAAAGTCAAGCACGAGGAATAACTTTGACAACAGGTTGTACAGGAGAGTCAGGTTTCGTTCCTGGGACCTGTGGGTTATGGGCCCACCATGTGGGTTAAAAGTAGAAAAAAAAGGGGGGGCTGACATCTTGTACGATCACGATAGCAAGGCATGTCAGAGAGTAGCATGTCAGTTATGTCGGCAACAATGTCGGTACCCAGGGCGAGGGGCGAAGAGAACCATTTTCCTGCTCGTTGAACGAGGCGGACCAGTAGGCAAAGTTCCCGTCCATCGGTGGTTACCGGAATGTCATCAACAAAAGTAACAGGGTCTTACTGATAGAATTTTACAACGAGGTGTTTACATAAGCAGGAGAATATTACTGCTCAGATCATATAGTTCACAAGAAAGGTTAAACCAACAATGGAAGGAAAATATGATCATCAGATTAAACAGAACAATGGAAGGGAAAATGTGTTTAAACACATAATTCAGGGATATATCCTTCCCAAGGACAAGCAAAGCATGATATCCATGACAGGATATAAAGTAGAAAACCATTTAGGTAGGGGGGAAGGAATCTCATGATATTACCCATACAACGGTGTTAGGATAAGTGATAAATAAAATTTAGCATCGTGCTTCAAATGTTCCTGTTGAAAATCAGAGTACCATTGACATGCTATGAGACAGCATTGACATGGTCTTCAGGTGAAGATCAGACTTTGGAAACACGAAGGATTGATCAGGAATAACTTGTAGAATAAGTTTTACAATTTCCTCATGGACGAATGGATAACCTCGCTGAAAAGGAATCTATAATGATAGGTCCTCCAGCCGGGGGAGGGGGTGCTAGGCATGACATCATGTTACCGGGTCATCAAAGGACCAACAACATAAATCCTGGAAAGTTGTCCCAACCATCATATCTGACCGAGATTCAGGTCCAATTGGTGTCATGGTACCTCAGACTCAGGATGTCCGAGAAGAAAAGGCGCAACACAAATCGTTGAAATGGCATTGCAAGATTCTCGGGAAATGAACTATGGGAGCAAGTTTCGAAACAAAAGCTCATCATTAGACCAAGGAGAGGGTGAGGAGGTGGCTGATGAACTCAGCGACAATTCATCGAGATTTCCAAAAATGGATTTCCACAATTATGTGAACAAGGAGATAACAGCTGTCAGATCAAATAATATAATGGGGTATGCTTGAGGAACACATACACAATTAAACATTGGTTGAAAAGTGTACCCGAAATATGGGTTGGGTTGCACGACCAATGTCAGAATGGTGAATCAATAACCAATAGCCTGAGGATGAGCTGTCGGCCATTAACTTCAAAGCAATAGGGTTGCTAGGAGTACAGAATCCAAGCAGCACCGTACACTTGCTAGTATTCCGGTTAGAATCAACATTGGGGCCAAGAAAGAATGGTGATGGTGAGAAGTATCACCATACCAAGAGATTTTAAGAGGCGAAGCACTTCTCACAACCTTCTTGACATAAAAGATGGTAATACTTCAAGGTGAAGTAGATCAAATGCTGGATAGCAAGGAACTCAAGATTCAATCCAAAACATGAACACGTTTGTGTTGAGGGAAGACAAGGATGTGGTCAATGATAACACGATCATCGAGGGCAAGGATGGTATTACCCATTATGAATTCAATTGAATTCCTGAAGAGCTCATAAGGTTGATGATGACCACGACACAATTGTCGAGAGATTTCATGCAGATGTAGTCAATCAGCGACGACATCAAGTCAAAGGAATGATGAAGCAAGAGGTTATTGGAACCACAGTTACGACACAAACTCTAACTCAAGCTTGTTGTTTAAGGTGAAAGGTTATGACGAGGAAAATCGACGTAAGGTTAGTTCATCGTCGAAAATTGGTGCTCCGAGAATAAGGACCAGGTAGCACCGTTAGAATCGTCACGACAATGATATAGCCAAACAGGCTAGGAATGGCGTGATCGGGTAACAAACTCGTACTTATAGAAGCTTACTGAAGAGTTGTTGAACCGTAGAGCGGACTCGATTCAGTTATCGGTGTCTTTGAGTGTTCAATAACTCAGAGCCCGCGAAAAATTGGAATCAGTGGGAAGGTAGCACTTGATGAAGAACTCCTAAAAAGTTATGCAGTTCCATGATAATCTCGAGATACCAGGGGGGTAATACTCGACACAAGATCAAAGTAAAGGTTGGACTGGTGTATTGATCCATAGAAGACAATTGTTTTAACTTGTCCGAGAAATGAGATCAAAGAAGAACAATCATGGTCGGAACCACGGTTGAAAAAGGCCAGATCCTAGATATAAGATGAACTTATACCAAGGGAATAATTGATTTTAAAAGAAGCTTCGATGAGAAGATGTACATTGTGTCCATGGGCATGAACGCAAAGTTCAAGGTCGACTCCCACTTCTCCAATGCACAACCTTTCATTCACTTCTCGCGCTCAATGAAGTTGTAGTTTTGAAATTTTATCTGGCAAAATACCAGAAAAGTACGACTCGTGAAAACTTTCGAGTTCACACCTATTAAGGAAGGCATAGGTTCAACCCATTGGGGCATCTTAGAATCATATACCAAATCTTCAGAAGTAATTAACTCAAGCTCAAAGGCAGAGCATGGTTGAGAAAGCAAAGGATACAATTTACCAAAGGCATTATGTATCAGAGGAAAGGCTCACAAGGTTATTGAATATGAAGGGCGTTGTCAGATAAAATCCAACAAAGGATCTGGTGGTCCACAAGGGATCTGACGTGAGCATCGGTACTCAACTAGAGGAAGAAGAATGCAAGGAGATCAAATTAAATAAACAACCGACTAACTCAATTGTCAAATGCAAAGGAATTTTGATTTCCAAATCAAGGGATCAGAAGCAATGCTCTGATTAAGGATGGATAAGTTGAATAGCCTTAGGGTACAATCAACGACAATTGGATTGGTCGAGAACCAATTCCAGTTAAAAGAATGGAAGCTCAGCCGGAAAGGTAATTTATAAGGATCAATAATGATTGCGTGTATTCACAGAATATTGAGTCAACAGACTCAAAATGATAATGACAAGGAATGTCATTAAGACTACGAGACTTATGGGATTAACCATAATGCAAGCAAGCAAGAATTTCAAGAGCCAAAGGCTCCACAGGATTTTCGGAAGATCGAATATTATTTTGAAGAGTTTTGTGAAACACATGAACAACTAGGGATGAGCGGATACTCGACAAGTGCGAGAATTATCCATAGGGTATTCAGGTGACAAGGAATTGCAAGACAGTGGGCACAAGATATTCTCGGATCAATAGAGAGAATTTTGGGGTATCTTGTAATAACAAAATCAACTGGGAATAAAAGTAAGAACGTCAAGTGTATGTATTTATCCATAGGGATATTTCGATGGTAGGGAATTGCAAAGGCAACGGGCACAAAGTCTCAAAAGAGTTTCGGCGAGTAACTTCGAAATCTTCTGGTGCAGCCAGCGATCATAAATAATAAGGGGCTCTCCGGGTGAAAATGATAACGAGATCCTAATGTTAGATTTAGTAAAATTCATTTAACCCGAATAGAAGAGATGTCAGAGTCCCAGAGTAAAGGTCGAGGAGTAAAAGATCCTAATACCACCCAATGGCGACGTGGGCCCGTAAGGCACACAGCCAAGTTAGTAAAAGTTTTTGTAATGTCTAGACTCGACTTCGGCCAAGGAGTGTGGAAGGGGGATTCCTACAGGCAGTCGGCTCTGATACCAACTTGTGACGCCCCCGATTTAATCCTACACTAATCATGCACGCAAATGTGTACGATCAAGATCAGGGACTCACGGGAAGATATCACAACACAACTCTAAACATAAATAACTCATACAAGCATCATAATACAAGCCAGGGGCCTCGAGGGCTCGAATACAAGTGCTCGATCATAGACGAGTCAGCGGAAGCAACAATATCTGAGTACAGACATAAGTTAAACAAGTTTGCCTTAAGAAGGCTAGCACAAACTGGGATACAGATCGAAAGAGGCGCAGGCCTCCTGCCTGGGATCCTCCTAACTACTCCAGGTCGTCGTCAGCGGGCAGCACGTAGTAGTAGGCACCTCCGGTGTAGTAGGGGTCGTCATCGACGGTGGCGTCTGGCTCCTGGACTCCAGCATCTGGTTGCGACAACCAGGAAGAAAGGAAAGGGGAAAAGGGGGAGAAAGCAACCGTGAGTACTCATCCAAAGTACTCGCAAGCAAGGAACTACACTACATATGCATGGGTATATGTGTAAAGGGCCATATCAGTGGACTGAACTGCAGAATGCCAGAATAAGAGGGGGATAGCTAGTCTTATCGAAGACTACGCTTCTGGTCACCTTCGTCTTGCAACAGGCAGAAGAGGGTAGGTCGAAGTCCTCCAAGTAGCATCTCCAAGTAACATCTCATAGCATAATCCTACCCGGCGATCCCCTCCTCATAACCCTGAGGTAGAGCGACCACCGGTTGTATCTGGCACTTGGAAGGGTGTGTTTTATTAAGTATCCGGTTCTAGTTGTCATAAGGTCAAGGTACAACTCCAAGTCGTCCTGTTACCGAAGATCACGGCTATTCGAATAGATTAACTTCCCTGCAGGGGTGCACCACATAACCCAACACGCTCGATCCCATTTGGCCGGACACACTTTCCTGGGTCATGCCCGGCCGCGGAAGATCAACACGTCGCAGCCCCACCTAGGCTCAACGGAGAGGCCAGCACGCCGGTCTAAACCTAAGCGCGCAGGGGTCTGGGCCCATCGCCCTGAGCACACCTGCACGTTGCGTACGCGGCCGGTGAGCAGACCTAGCAACCTCCATTACAAAGGAAGTTGCGTTAACGCAGTCCAACCCGGCGCGCGCCGCTCAGTCGCTGACGTCACGAAGTGCTTCAGCTGATACCACGACGTCGGGATACCCATAACTACTCCCGCGTAGATGGTTAGTGCGTATAGGCTCGTAGCCAGACTCAGATCAAATACCAAGATCTCGTTAAGCGTGTTAAGTATCCGCGAATGCCGAACAAGGCCAGGCCCACCTGTCTCCTAGGTGGTCTCAACCTGCCCTGTCGCTCCGCCACAAAGTAACAGTCGGGGGCCGTCGGGAACCCAGGCCCACCTCTACCGGGATGGAGCCACCTGTGTGACGCCCCCGATTTAATCGTACACTAATCATGCACGCAAATGTGTACGATCAAGATCAGGGACTCACGGGAAGATATCACAACACAACTCTAAAACATAAATAAGTCATACAAGCATCATAATACAAGCCAGGGGCCTCGAGGGCTCGAATACAAGTGCTCGATCATAGACGAGTCAGCGGAAGCAACAATATCTGAGTACAGACATAAGTTAAACAAGTTTGCCTTAAGAAGGCTAGCACAAACTGGGATACAGATCGAAAGAGGCGCAGGCCTCCTGCCTGGGATCCTCCTAACTACTCCTGGACATCGTCAGCGGGCTGCACGTAGTAGTAGGCACCTCCGGTGTAGTAGGGGTCGTCGTCGACGATGGCGTCTGGCTCCTGGACTCCAGCATCTGGTTGCGACAACCAGAAAGAAAGGAAAGGGGGAAAAAGGGGGGAGAAAGCAACCGTGAGTACTCATCCAAAGTACTCGCAAGCAAGGAACTAAACTACATATGCATGGGTATATGTGTAAGGAGGCCATATCAGTGGACTGAACTGCAGAATGCCAGAATAAGAGGGGGATAGCTAGTCCTATCGAAGACTACGCTTCTGGCAGCCTCCGTCTTGCAGCATGTAGAAGAGAGTAGACTGAAATCCTCCAAGTAGCATCTCCAAGTAGCATCGCATAGCATAATCCTACCCGGCGATCCCCTCCTCGTATCCCTGAGAGAGAGCGACCACCGGTTGTATCTGGCACTTGGAAGGGTGTGTTTTATTAAGTATCCGGTTCTAGTTGTCATAAGGTCAAGGTACAACTCCAAGTCGTCCTGTTACCGAAGATCACGGCTATTCGAATAGATTAACTTCCCTGCAGGGGTGCACCACATAACCCAACACGCTCGATCCCATTTGGCCGGACACACTTTCCTGGGTCATGCCCGGCCTCGGAAGATCAACACGTCGCAGCCCCACCTAGGCAAAACAGAGAGGCCAGCACGCCGGTCTAAACCTAAGCGCACAGGGGTCTGGGCCCATCGCCCATAGCACACCTGCACGTTGCGAGGGCGGCCGAAAGCAGACCTAGCCTAGTGGCGTTCCAGTCCAATTCGGCGCGCGCCGCTCCGTCGCTGACGTCTGAAGTGCTTCGGCTGATACCACGACGCCGGGATACCCATAACTACTCCCGCGTAGATGGTTAGTGCGTATAGGCTCGTAGCCGACTCAGATCAAATACCAAGATCTCGTTAAGCGTATTAAGTATCCGCGAACACCGAACAGGGCCAGGCCCACCTGTCTCCTAGGTGGCCTCAACCTGCCCTGTCGCTCCGCCACAAAGTAACAGTCGAGGGCCGTCGGGAACCCAGGCCCACCTCTACCGGGATGGAGCCACCTGTCCTTTCAGCCCCCTTATCCGAATCACTTGCGGGTACTCAACGAGCTGACCCGACTTTAGTCACCATCTGTATAGTAGGTATGTATGTATAGTATATACCCGTGATCACCTCCCGAGTGATCACGGCCCAATAGTATAGCAAGGCAGACTGACAAGAATGTAGGGCCAATGATGATAAACTAGCATCCTATACTAAGCATTTAGGATTGCGGGTAAGGTATCAATGACTGTAGCAGCAATGACAGGCTATGCATCAGAATAGGATTAACGGAAAG
>NC_041386.1:43244108-43250743 GCF_002162155.2 Triticum dicoccoides
GGGTCTCGCCCTGATCTGGATCGGGCGAGGGAGCAGGGGAGCGTGGGTCGGGGCGCGTGGGGGGGAAGTGTGGGGCGGCTAGGGTTTGCCGCGGGGGGTGAGGGGATAAGCGACCGGCGCTGGGCCGGGCCAGGGGGGGGGAATGGGCCGGGGGGGGAGGGGCCAAGTGGGGAGGGGGAATGGGCCAGGGGGAATGGGCCAGGGGTTTTCCCTTCCCCCCTTTTTTTTGTCTTTCCTTTTTCTTTTATTATTTCTCTTTTCTGTTTTTAGTTTACTTAAAATGCCAAAGCATTTTACCAAAATTAGTGCACCCCACCATAATTAGGTTAGCTATTTTAGACAACCCCCGAACATTTTTAGTCTTTGTTTTGAAACCTTTTATCTTTGCTTTTGTTTTGATTTTGAATTCGAACCGGTTTCGAACTAACGCGAGTTTATCCACAGTAACCGAGGTGACGTGGCAACATTAGTGTGGATTACTGTAGCATAATTACCCGGGCGTCACAAATGGCCAGAGTGTTAATTGTTACATTGGGCAGAAAATAGTGTTCTGGTCACCATCTTGACGGTGGATCTTAGAGAGCCACCTAACATAATGCTCCACTCGAAACTATCATGATGTCCTCAGAGATGGCCGTAAAGAAAGGCGCCACTGGAACTCCTTGCGGACATGCCCCAGCCTGAGGCAAATCAATGATAGGGCATGAGCATGTGCGGAGCCAAATGAGTACATGGGTGTACCGACGAACCCCTATTACTTTTGCCCAAAAAATCAAGTATATAAGGATATGCATGATGTACGTTGCCTTTTCTTTGAGAGCTAAAGCCAATTTTTATTCATTAAAATCCACAGTGTGTGGGATACAAGCTGCGTCATGAGGCTGGCCAAGGCACACATGTTGCCCTAAAGCTAGATTAAGAGAAAATCTTGCCGAATTATGAACCTTGGCATTAGAGGCTCGACCTTCAAATGTAAAAAACACATGTAAAAGAGATAGCTTGCGCTTTAATTTGCTTGACGATGGTCCTCCCTGGTTAATGTCACCAATCACTTTTTTTGAGTGGCTTTGGGTCGCCTATGGGCTTGGACTTCATGTACGTTGGCTGGCACCAGTAATTCATACGTGTTTGGTTTTTGTCCCGTCGAGCCTTTTTTAACACAATTTTGTTTAGCCCAGCTATCCACACTACTTCTCTCCACCTCTCTCAGGTCCAAAGCCCATATAAGTAAGCAGCTAGCCTAAATGTACAAAAGCCCATTAGCTAGGGCTGCAAATCCCGAATTAAATGGCCCATTAGATACCGGTTTGGCTACAGCTCCAGAGGTTTCTAAAAAACAACTCCAGAGCCAGCTACTTGCCCCATATGTATTGTGACTTGTTAGATGCTGTCTTTTGCATACTATCTTACCATGGATGCTATTTGCTATTTTTTATTTTAAAAAATTGGCAACTTCAAAAAATAATTGGAACTCCGTACACCCAGATTTGAAATGTTGGCTCCGCCACTGGCCACGAGCCTTAGTAATACCAACTAATCTGAAAGGACACGTAGGCATGACGTCACAAGACAATAGCTGAAAGCACCCAAGCCTCATCGTCACGACCACATCGCTACCATGAGATCACACATGTGTGAGAGAGCCGCCGAATAACCATCTCCAATGGGGCCGACAAAGGTAGAAGAGGTGCTAAGGTGTGTTGGACTGGACATATCCCGCCCAAACCTGGCCATATGTGCCAGCCTCGTCGGCCGACGCATGGGCACAGACTTTTGACCCGACACATGCCTGGCACGACACGACAATAATAGGGCCAAGCCGGCCTTCGGCCCGCCATGGAACAAGGTTGATCCCCGAAGCCAGGCCTTAAGGCCAGCACGTCACAACTTTTTTTGCGTGCCGACACGACACAACACATACCCCACACATCGCGGCACACAACCCACCCATATGATAACTTGCAGCAAAATGCGGCAAACAGGGTTTTGGGAACATATCGGCCCACCCACCCAACCAGAAGGTACCATCGAACATGTCGGCCCACATAGCTCTTTTTTTACGTGGTGTTGACGTATAATATGAAGGAAATATGCCCTAGATGCAATAATAAAGTTATTATTTATTTCCTTATATTATGATAAATGTTTATTATTCATGCTAGAATTGTATTAACCGGAAACATAATACTTGTGTGAATACATAGACAAACAAAGTGTCACTAGTATGCCTCTATTTGACTAGCTCGTTAATCGAAGATGGTTATGTTTCCTAACCATAGACATGAGTTGTCATTTGATTAACGGGATCACATCATTAGGAGAATGATGTGATTGACATGACCCATTCCATTAGCTTAGCACCCGATCGTTTAGTATGTTGCTATTGCTTTCTTCATGACTTATACATGTTCCTATGACTATGGGATTATGCAACTCCCGTTTACCGGAGGAACACTTTGTGTGCTACCAAACGACACAAGTAACTGGGTGATTATAAAGGTGCTCTACAGGCGTCTCCAAAGGTACATGTTGGGTTGACGTATTTCGAGATTAGGATTTGTCACTCCGATTGTCGGAGAGGTATCTCTGGGCCCTCTCGGTAATGCACATCACTTAAGCCTTGCAAGCAATGCAACTAATAAGTTAGTTGCAAGATGATGTATTACAAAACGAGTAAAGAGACTTGCCGGTAACGAGATTGAACTAGGTATTGAGATACCGACGACCGAATCTCGGGCAAGTAACATACCGATGACAAAGGGAACAAACATATGTTGTTATGCGGTCTGACCGATAAAGATCTTCGTAGAATATGTAGGAGCCAATATGAGCATCCAGGTTCCGCTATTGGTTATTGACCGGAGACGTGTCTCGGTCATGTCTACATTGTTCTCGAACCCGTAGGGTCCGCACGCTTAACGTTACGATGACAGTTTCATTATGAGTTTATATATTTTGATGTACCGAAGGTTGTTCGGAGTCCCGGATGTGATCACGGACTTGACGAGGAGTCTCAAAATGGTCGAGACATAAAGATCGATATATTGGACGACTATATTTGGACACCGGAAAGGTTCCGGGTGAGATTAGGACAATACCGGATCACCGGGAGGTTATCGGAACCCCCCAGGAGGTATATGGGCCTTATTGGGCCTTAGTGGAAAGGAGGGGAAAGGAGCAAGGGAGGGGGCGTCCCCCCAAGCCCAATCCGAATTGGGAGGGGGGCCGGCCCCCCCTTTCCTTCCTCCCTCCTTCCTCTTCCTTCCCTCTCCTACTCCTAATAGGAAAAAGGGGAGTCCTACTCCCGGTGGGAGTTGGACTCCCCCCTAGGGCGCGCCACCCTCCTTGGCCGGCCCCCTCCTCCACTCCTTTATATACGGGGCAGGGGGGCACCCCATAGACACAACAGTTGATCATTGATCTCTTAGCCGTGTGCGGTGCCCCCCTCCACCATAGTCCTCGATAATATTATAGCGGTGCTTAGGCGAAGCCCTGCGACGGTAAAACATCAAGATCGTCACCACGCCGTCGTGCTGACGGAACTCATCCCGACACTTTGCTGGATCGGAGTCCGGGGATCGTCATCGAGCTAAACGTGTGCTAGAACTCGGAGGTGCCATAGTTTCGGTGCTTGATCGGTCGGGCCGTGAAGACGTACGACTACATCAACCGCGTTATGCTAACGCTTCCGCTTATGGTCTACGAGGGTACGTAGACAACACTCTCCCCTCTTGTTGCTATGCATCACCATGATCTTGCGTGTGCGTAGGAATTTTTTTGAAATTACTACGTTCCTCAACAGTGGCATCCGAGCCAGGTTTTATGCGTTGATGTTATATGCACGAGTAGAACACAAGTGAGTTGTGGGCGATATAAGTCATACTGCTTACCAGCATGTCATACTTTGGTTCGGCGGTATTGTTGGATGAAGCGACCCGGACCGACATTACGCGTACGCTTACGCGAGACTGGTTCTACCGACGTGCTTTGCACACAGGTGGCTGGCGGGTGTCAGTTTCTCCAACTTTAGTTGAACCGAGTGTGGCTACGCCCGGTCCTTGCGAAGGTTAAAACAGCACCAACTTGACAAACTATCATTGTGGTTTTGATGCGTAGGTAAGAACGGTTCTTGCTAAGCCCGTAGCAGCCACGCAAAACTTGCAACAACAAAGTAGAGGACGTCTAACTTGTTTTTGCAGGGCATGTTGTGATGTGATATGGTCAAGACATGATGCTAAATTTTATTGTATGAGATGATCATGTTTTGTAACCGAGTTATCAGCAATTGGCAGGAGCCATATGGTTGTCACTTTATTGTATGCAATGCAATTGCGCTGTAATGCTTTACTTTATCACTAAGCGGTAGCGATAGTCGTGGAAGCATAAGATTGGCAAGACGACAACCATGCTACGATGGAGATCAAGGTGTCGCGCCGGTGACGATGGTGATCATGACGATGCTTCGGAGATGGAGATCACAAGCACAAGATGATGATGGCCATATCATATCACTTATATTGATTGCATGTGATGTTTATCTTTTATGCATCTTATCTTGCTTTGATTGACGGTAGCATTATAAGATGATCTCTCACTAAATTTCAAGATAAAAGTGTTCTCCATGAGTATGCACCATTGCCAAAGTTCGTCGTGCCCAGACACCACGTGATGATCGAGTGTGATAAGCTCTACGTCCATCTACAACGGGTGCAAGTCAATTTTGCACACGCAGAATACTCAGGTTAAACTTGACGAGCCTAGCATATGCAGATATGGCCTCGGAACACTGAGACCGAAAGGTCGAGAGTGAATCATATAGTAGATATGATCAACATAGTGATGTTCACCATTGAAAACTACTCCATTTCACGTGATGATCGGTTATGGTTTAGTTGATTTGGATCACGTGATCACTTAGAAGATTAGAGGGATGTCTTTCTAAGTGGGAGTTCTTAAGTAATATGATTAATTGAACTTAAATTTATCATGAACTTAGTACCTGATAGTATCTTGCTTGTTTATGTTTGATTGTAGATAGATGGCCCATGCTGTTGTTCCGTTGAATTTTAATGCGTTCCTTGAGAAAGCAAAGTTGAAAGATGATGGTAGCAATTATACGGACTAGGTCCATAACTTGAGGATTATCCTCATTGCTGCACAGAAGAATTACGTCCTGGAAGCACCGCTGGGTGCCAGGCCTGCTGCTGGAGCAACACCAGATGTTATGAACGTCTGGCAGAGCAAAGCTGATGACTACTCGATAGTTCAATGTGCCATGCTTTACGGCTTAGAATCGGGACTTCAATGACGTTTTGAACGTCATGGAGCATATGAGATGTTCCAGGAGTTGAAGCTATTATTTCAAGCAAATGCCCGGATTGAGAGATATGAAGTCTCCAATAAGTTCTATAGCTGCAAGATGGAGGAGAACAGTTCTGTCAGTGAGCATATACTCAAAATGTCTGGGTATAATAATCACTTAATTCAACTGGGAGTTAATCTTCCGGATGATTGCGTCATTGACAGAATTCTCCAATCACTTCCACCTAGCTACAAGAGCTTCGTGATGAACTATAATATGCAAGGGATGGATAAGACAATTCCCGAGCTCTTCGCAATGCTAAAAGTGAAGGAAATATGCCCTAGAGGCAATAATAAAGTTATTATTTATTTCCTTATATCATGATAAAAGTTTATTATTCATGCTAGAATTGTATTATTAGGAAACATAATACATGTGTGAATACATAGACAAACAGAGTGTCACTAGTATGCCTCTACTTGACTAGCTCGTTAATCAAAGATGGTTATGTTTCCTAACCATGGATAAAGAGTTGTCATTTGATTAACGGGATCACATCATTAGTTGAATGATCTGATTGACATGACCCATTCCATTAGCTTAGCACCCGATCGTTTAGTATGTTGCTATTGCTTTCTTCATGACTTATACATGTTCCTATGACTATGAGATTATGCAACTCCCGTTTGCCGGAGGAACACTTTGTGTGCTACCAAACGTCACAACGTAACTGGGTGATTATAAAGGAGCTCTACAGGTGTCTCCAAAGGTACATGTTGGGTTAGCGTATTTTGAGATTAGGATTTGTCACTCTGATTGTCGGAGAGGTATCTCTGGGCCCTCTCGGTAATGCACATCACTGAAGCCTTGCAAGCATTGCAACTAATGAGTTAGTTGCGGGATGATGTATTATGGAACGAGTAAAGAGACTTGCCGGTAATGAGATTGAACTAGGTATGGGATACCGACGATCGAATCTCGGGCAAGTAACATACCGATGACAAAGGGAACAACGTATGTTGTTATGCGGTCTGACCGATAAAGATCTTCGTAGAATATGTAGGAGCTAATATGAGCATCCAGGTTCCGCTATTGGTTATTGACCGGAGACGTGTCTCGGTCATGTCTACATTGTTCTCGAACCCGTAGGGTCCGCACGCTTAAGGTTTCGATGACAGTTATATTATGAGTTTATGAGTTTTGATGTACCGAAGTTAGTTTGGAGTCCCGGATGTGATCACGGACATGACGAGGAGTCTCGAAATGGTCGAGACATAAAGATTGATATATTGGACGGCTATATTCGGACACCGGAAGTGTTCCGGGTGATTTC
>NC_041386.1:43250962-43265974 GCF_002162155.2 Triticum dicoccoides
GGGCCGCGCGCCTCCTCCCCCTGTCCGAATTGGACTAGGAGAGGGGGGCGGCGCCCCCCTTTCCTTCTCCCTCCCCACTTCTTTCCCCCCTCCTAGTAGGAGTCCTACTCCTACTAGGAGGAGGACTCCTCCTTGGCGCGCCATAGGGGCCGGCCGGCCTCCTCCCCTTGATCCTTTATATACGGGGGCAGGGGCACCCCTAGACACACAAGTTGATCCACGTGATCATATTCTCAGCCGTGTGCGGTGCCCCCTTCCACCATAATCCTTGATAATATTGTAGCGGTGCTTAGGCGAAGCCCTGCGATGATAGTACATCAAGATCATCGCCACGCCATCGTGCTGACGGAACTCTTCCCTGACACTTTACTGGATCGGAGTCCGGGGATCGTCATCGAGCTGAACATGTGCTAAAACTCGGAGGTGTCGTAGTTTCGGTGCTTGATCGGTCGGGCCGTGAAGACGTACGACTACATCAACCGCGTTGTGCTAACGCTTCCACTGTAGGTCTACAAGGGTACGTAGATCACACTCTTCCCTCTCGTTGCTATGCATCACCATGATCTTGCGTGTGCGTAGGATTTTTTTTTGAAATTACTACGTTCCCCAACAGTGGCATCAAAGCCTAGGTTTTATATGTTGATGTTATATGCACGAGTAGAACACAAGTGAGTTGTGGGCGATATAAGTCATACTGCTTACCAACATGTCATACTTTGGTTCGGCGGTATTGTTGGACGAAGCGGCCCGGACCGGCATTACATGTACGCTTACGCGAGACCGGTTCTCCCGACGTGCTTTGCACAAAGGTGGCTAGCGGGTGACAGTTACTCCAACTTTAGTTGAACCGAGTGTGGCTACGCCCGGTCCTTGCGAAGGTTAAAACAACACCAACTTGACAAACTATCGTTGTGGTTTTGATGCGTAGGTAAGATTGGTTCTTGCGTAAGCCCGTAGCAGCCACGTAAAACTTGCAACAACAAAGTAGAGGACGTCTAACTTGTTTTTGCAGGGTATGTTGTGATGTGATATGGTCAAGACATGACGCTAAATTTTATTGTATGAGATGATCATGTTTTGTAACCGAGTTATCGGCAACTGGTAGGAGCCATATGGTTGTCGCTTTATTGTATGCAATGCAATCGCGTTGTAATGCTTTACTTTATCACTAAGCGGTAGCGATAGTCGTGGAAGCATAAGATTGGCGAGACGACAACTATGCTACGATGGAGATCAAGGTGTCACGCCAGTGACGATGGTGATCACGATGGTGCTTCGGAGATGGAGATCACAAGCACAAGATGATGATGGCCATATCATATCACTTATATTGATTGCATGTGATGTTTATCTTTTATGCATCTTATCTTGCTTTGATTGACAGTAGCATTATAAGATGATCTCTCACTAAATTTCAAGATAAAAGTGTTCTTCCTGAGTATGCACCGTTGCGAAAGTTCTTCGTGCTGAGACACCATGTGATGATCGGGTGTGATAGGCTCTACGTTCAAATACAACGGGTGCAAAACAGTTGCACACGCAGAATACTCAGGTTATACTTGACGAGCCAAGCATATACAGTTATGGCCTCGGAACACGGAGACCGAAAGGTCGAGCGTGAATCATATAGTAGATATGATCAACATAGTGATGTTCACCAATGAAACTACTCCATCTCACGTGATGATCGGACATGGCTTAGTTGATTTGGATCACGTGATCACTTAGAGGATTAGAGGGATGTCTATCTAAGTGGGAGTTCTTAAGTAATATGATTAAACTGAACTTAAATTTATCATGAACTTAGTCCTGGTAGTATTTTGCAAATCATGTTGTAGATCAATAGCTCGCGTTGTTGCTTCCCTGTGTTTATTTTGATATGTTCCTAGAGAAAATTGTGTTGAAAAATGTTAATAGCAAAAACGCGGATTGGATCCGTAATCTGAGGTTTATCCTCATTGCTGCATAGAAGAATTATGTCCTTAATGCACCGCTAGGTGACGGACCTATTGCAGGAGTAGATGCAGACGTTATGAACGTTTGGCTAGCTCAATATGATGACTACTTGATAGTTTAGTGCACCATGCTTAACGCTTAGAATCGGGACTTCAAAGACATTTTTGAACGTCATGGACCATATGAGATGTTCCAGGAGTTGAAGTTAATATTTCAAGCAAATACCCGAGTTGAGAGATATGAAGTCTCCAACAAGTTCTATAGCTAAAAGATGGAGGAGAATCGCTCAACTAGTGAGCATGTTCTCAGATTGTCTGAGTACTACAATCGCTTGAATCAAGTGGGAGTTAATCTTCCAGATAAGACAGTGATTGACAGAATTCTCTAGTCACCATCACCAAGTTAGTAGAACTTCGTGATGAACTATAATATGCAAGGGATAACGGAAACAACTCCCAAGCTCTTCGTGATGCTGAAATCAACGAAGGTAGAAATCAAGAAAAACATCAAGTGTTGATGGTTGACAAGACCACTAGTTTCAAGAAAAGGGCAAAGGAAAGAAGGGGAACTTCAAGAAGAATGGCAAGCAAGTTGCTGCTCAAGTGAAGAAGCCCAAGTCTGATCCTAAGCCTGAGACTAAGTGCTTCTACTGCAAAGGGACTGGTCACTGGAAGCAGAACTACCCCAAGTGATTGGCAGATAAGAAGGATGGCAAAGTGAACATAAGTATATTTGATATACATGTTATTGATGTGTACTTTACTAGTGTTTATAGAAACCCCTCAGTAATAGATACTAGTTCAGTTGCTAAGATTAGTAACTCGAAACGGGAGTTGCAGAATAAACAGAGACTAGTTAAGGGTGAAGTGACGATGTGTGTTGGAAGTGGTTCCAAGATTGATATGATCATCATCGCACACTCCCTATACTTTTGGGATTAGTGTTGAACCTACATAAGTGTTATTTGGTGGTTGTGTTGAGCATGAATATGATTTGATCATGTTTATTGTAATACGGTTATTCATTTAAGTAAGAGAATAAATTGTTGTTCTGTTTACATGAATAAAACCTTATATGGTTACACACCCAATGAAAATAGTTCATTGGATCTCGATCGTAGTAATACACATAATCATAATATTGAAACCAAAAGATGCAAAGTTAATAATGATAGTGCAACTTATTTGTGGCACTGCTGTTTAGGTCATATTGGTGTAAAGCGCATGAAGAAACTCCATGCTGATGGGCTTTTGGAATCACTTGATTATGAATCAGTTGATGCTTGCGAACCATGCCTCATGGGCAAGATGACTAAGACTCCGTTCTTCGGAACAATGGAGCGAGCAACAAATTTGTTGGAAAACATACATACTGATGTATGTGGTCCGATGAATATTGAGACTCGCGACAGGTATCATTATTTTCTGATCTTCACAGATGATTTGAGCAGATATGAGTATATCTACTTGATGAAACATAAGTCTGAAACACTTGAAAAGTTCAAAGAATTTCAGAGTGAAGTGGAAAATCATCGTAACAAGAAAATAAAGTTTCTACGATCTGATCGTGGAGAAGAGTATTTGAGTTATGAGTTTGGTCTTCAGTTAAAACAATGTGAAATAGTTTCACTACTCACGCCACCTGGAACACCACAGCATAATGGTGTGTCCGAACGTCATAACCGTACTTTATTAGATATGGTGCGACCTATGATGTCTCTTACCGATCTACCACTATCGTTTTGGGGTTATGCATTAAAGACAGCTGCATTCACGTTTAAAATGGCACCATCTAAGTCCGTTGAGACGACACAATCTGAACTGTGGTTTGGCAAGAAACCAAAGTTGTCGTTTCTTAAAGTTTGGGATTGTGATGCTTATATGAAAAAATTTCATCCTGATAAGCTCAAACCCAAATCGAAGAAATATGTCTTCATAGGATACCCAAAGGAGACTATTGGGTACACCTTCTATCATAGATCCGAAGGCAAGACATTCGTTGCTAAGAATGGATCCTTTCCAGAGAAGGAGTTTCTCTCGAAAGAAGTGAGTGGGAGGAAAGTAGAAAACTTGATAAGGTAAGTGTACCATCTCCCTTATTGGAAAGTAGTTCATCACAGAAATCTGTTCTTGTGATTACTACACCAATTAGTGAGGAAGCTAATGATGATGATCATGTAACTTCAGATCAAGTTACTACCGAATCTCGTAGGTAAACCAGAGTGAGATCCGCACCAGAGTGGTACGGTAATCCTGTTCTGGAAGTCATGTTACTAGACCATGACGAACTTGCGAACTATGAAGAAGCGATGGTGAGCCCAGATTCCGCAAAATGGCTTGAGGCCATGAAATCTGAGATGGGATCCATGTATGAGCACAAAGTATGGACTTTGGTTGACTTGCCCGATGATCGGCAAGCCATAGAAAATAAATGGATCTTCAAGAGGAAGACGGACGCTGATAGTAGTGTTACTATCTACAAAGCTAGAATTGTCGCAAAAGGTTTTCGACAAAGTTCAAGGTGTTGACTACGATGAGATTTTCTCACTCGTATCGATGCTTAAAAGTCTGTCCAAATCATGTTAGCAATTGCCGCATTTTATGAAATCTGGCAAATGGATAACAAAACTGCAATCCTTAATGGATTTCTTAAAGAAAGAGTTGTATATGATGCAACCAGAAGGTTTTGTCAATCCTAAAGGTGCTAACAAAATAAGCAAGCTCCAGCGATCCATCTATGGACTGGTGCAAGCATCTCGGAGTTGGAATAAACGCTTTGATAGTATGATCAAAGCATATAGTTTTATACAGACTTGCGGTGAAGCCTGTATTTACAAGAAAGTGAGTGGGAGCACTACAACATTTCTGATAAGTATATGTGAATGACATATTGTTGATCGGAAATAATGTAGAATTATTTTGCAAAGCATAAAGGAGTGTTTGAAAGGAGTTTTTCAAAGAAAGACCTCGGTGAAGCTGCTTACATATTGAGCATCAAGATCTATAGAGATAGATCAAGACGCTTGATAAGTTTTTTTTCAATGAGTACATACCTTGACAAGATTTTGAAGTAGTTCAAAATGGAACAGTCAAAGAAAGGGTTCTTACCTGTGTTACAAGGTATGAAATTGAGTAAGACTCAAAGCCCGACCACGGAAGAAGATAGAAAGAGAATGAAAGTCATTCCCTATGCCTCAGCCATAGGTTCTATAAAGTATGCCATGCTATGTACCAGATCTATTGTATACCCTACACTGATTTTGGCAAGGGAGTACAATAGTGATCTAGGAGTAGATCACTGGACAGCGGTCAAAATTATCCTTAGTGGAATAAGGATATGTTTCTCGATTATGGAGGTGACAAAAGGTTTGTCGTAAAGAGTTACATCGATGCAAGTTTTGACACTGATCTAGATAACTTTAAGTCTCAATCTGGATACATATTGAAAGTGGGAGCAATTATCTAGATTAGCTTCGTGCAGAGCATTGTTGACATAGATATTTGCAAAATACATACGGATCTGAATATGGCAGACCCGTTGACTAAAATTCTCTCACAAGCAAAACATGATCACACCTTAGTACTCTTTGGGTGTTAATCACATAGGGATGTGAACTAGATTACTGAATCTAGTAAACCCTTTGGGTGTTGGTCACATGGCGATGTGAACTATGGGTGTTAATCACATGATGATGTGAACTATCGATGTTAATCACATGGTGATGTGATCTAGATTATTGACTCTAGTGCAAGTGGGAGACTGAAGGAAATATGCCCTAGAGGCAATAAGAAAGTTATTATTTATTTCCTTATATCATGATAAAAGTTTATTATTCATGCTAGAATTGTATTAACAGGAAACATAATACATGTGTGAATACATAGACAAACAGAGTGTCACTAGTATGCCTCTACTTGACTAGCTCGTTAATCAAAGATGGTTATGTTTCCTAACCATGGACAAAGAGTTGTCATTTGATTAACAGGATCACATCATTAGTTGAATGATCTGATTGACATGACCCATTCCATTAGCTTAGCACCCGATCGTTTTGTATGTTACTATTGCTTTCTTCATGACTTATACATGTTCCTATGACTATGAGATTATGCAACTCCCGTTTGCCGGAGGAACACTTTGTGTGCTACCAAACGTCACAACATAACTGGGTGATTATAAAGGAGCTCTACAGGTGTCTCCAAAGGTACATGTTGGGTTGGCATATTTCGAGATTAGGATTTGTCACTCTGATTGTCGGAGAGGTATCTCTGGGCCCTCTCGGTAATGCACATCACTGAAGCCTTGCAAGCATTGCAACTAATGAGTTAGTTGCAGGATGATGTATTACAGAACGAGTAAAGAGACTTGCCGGTAACGAGATTGAACTAGGTATGGGATACCGACGATCGAATCTCGGGCAAGTAACATACCGATGACAAAGGGAACAACGTATGTTGTTATGCGGTCTGACCGATAAAGATCTTCGTAGAATATGTAGGAGCCAATATGAGCATCCAGGTTCCGCTATTGGTTATTGACCGGAGACGTGTCTCGGTCATGTCTACATTGTTCTCGAACCCGTAGGGTCTGCACGCTTAAGGTTTCAATGACAGTTATATTATAAGTTTATGAGTTTTGATGTACCGAAGTTAGTTCGGAGTCCCGGATGTGATCACGGACATGACGAGGAGTCTCGAAATGGTCGAGACATAAAGATTGATATATTGGACGGCTATATTCGGACACCGGAAGTGTTCCGGGTGATTTCGGAGAAAACCGGAGAGCCGGAGGGTTACCGGAACCCCCCCGGGAAAAGTAATGGGCCATATGGGCCTTAGTGGAGAGAGAGAGGGGCAGCCAAAGGTGGGCCGCGCGCCTCCTCCCCCAGGTCCGAATTGGACTAGGAGAGGGGGGCGGCGCCCCCCTTTCCTTCTCCCTTCCCACTTCTTTCCCCCCTCCTAGTAGGAGTCCTACTCCTACTAGGAGGAGGACTCCTCCTTGGCGCGCCATAGGGGCTGGCCGGCCTCCTCCCCTTGATCCTTTATATACGGGGGCAGGGGGCACCCCTAGACACACAAGTTGATCCACGTGATCATACTCTCAGCCGTGTGTGGTGCCCCCTTCCACCATAATCCTCGATAATATTGTAGCGGTGCTTAGGCGCAGCCCTGCGACATAGTACATCAAGATCGTCACCACGCCATCGTGCTGACGGAACTCTTCCCCGACACTTTGCTGGATCGGAGTCTGGGGATCGTCATCGAGCTGAGCGTGTGCTAAAACTCGGAGGTGCCGTAGTTTCGGTGCTTGATCGGTCGGGCCGTGAAGACGTACGACTACATCAACCGCATTGTGCTAACGCTTCCGCTGTAGGTCTACAAGGGTACCTAGATCACACTCTTCCCTCTCATTGCTATGCATCACCATGATCTTGCGTGTGAGTAGGATTTTTTTTGAAATTACTACGTTCCCCAACAAAAAGCTGCGGAGGTAGAAATCAAGAAGGAGCATCAAGTGTTGATGGTCAACAAGACCACTAGTTTCAAGAAAAAGGGCAAGGGGAAGAAGAAGGGGAACTTCAAGAAGAACAGCAAGCAAGTTGCTGCTCAAGAGAAGAAACCCAAGTCTGGACCTAAGCCTGAAACTGAGTGCTTCTACTGCAAGCAGACTAGTCACTGGAAGCGGAACTGCCCCAAGTATTTGGCGGATAAGAAGGATGGCAAAGTGAACAAAGGTATATGTGATATACATGTTATTGATGTGTACCTTACTAGAGCTCGCAGTAGCACCTGGGTATTTGATACTAGTTCTGTTGCTAATATTTGCAACTCGAAACAGGGACTACGGATTAAGCGAACACTGGCAAAGGACGAGGTGATGATGCGCGTGGGAAATGGTTCCAAAGTCGATGTGATCGCGGTCGGCACGCTACCTCTACATCTACCATCGGGATTAGTATTAGACCTAAATAATTGTTATTTGGCGCCAGCGTTGAGCATGAACATTATATCTGGATCTTGTTTGATGCGAGACGGTTATTCATTTAAATCAGAGAATAATGGTTGTTCTATTTATATGAGTAATATCTTTTATGGTCATGCACCCTTGAAGAGTGGTCTATTTTTGATGAATCTCGATAGTAGTGATACACATATTCATAATGTTGGAACCAAAAGATGCAGAGTTGATAATGATAGTGCAACTTATTTGTGGCACTGCCGTTTGGGTCATATCGGTGTAAACCGCATGAAGAAACTCCATACCGATGGACTTTTGGAACCACTTGATTATGAATCACTTGGTACTTGCGAACCGTGCCTCATGGGCAAGATGACTAAAATGCCGTTCTCCGGTACTATGGAGAGAGCAACAGATTTGTTGGAAATCATACATACAGATGTATGTGGTCCAATGAATGTTGAAGCTCGTGGAGGATATCGTTATTTTCTCACCTTCACAGATGATTTAAGCAGATATGGGTATATCTACTTAATGAAACATAAGTCTGAAACATTTGAAAAGTTCAAAGAATTTCAGAGTGAAGTTGAAAATCATCGTAACAAGAAAATAAAGTTTCTACGATCTGATCGTGGAGGAGAATATTTGAGTTACGAGTTTGGTTTACATTTGAAACAATGCAGAATAGTTTCGCAACTCACGCCACCCGAAACACCACAGCGTAATGATGTGTCTGAACGTCGTAATCGTACTTTACTTGATATGGTGCGATCTATGATGTCTCTTACAGATTTACCGCTATCGTTTTGGGGTTATGCTTTAGAGACGGCCGCATTCACGTTAAATATGGCACCATCAAAATCCATTGAGACGACGCCTTATGAACTATGGTTTGGCAAGAAACCAAAGTTGTCGTTTCTGAAAGTTTGGGGCTGCGATGATTATGTGAAAAACTTCAACCTGATAAGCTCGAACCCAAATCGGAGAAATGTGTCTTCATAGGATACCCGAAGGAAACTGTTGGGTACACCTTCTATCACAGATCCGAAGGCAAGATATTTGTTGCTAAGAATGGATCCTTTCTAGAGAAGGAGTTTCTCTCGAAAGAAGTGAGTGGGAGGAAAGTAGAACTTGATGAGGTAACTATACCTGCTCCCTTATTGGAAAGTAGTACATCACAGAAACCGGTTTCTGTGACACCTACACCAGTTAGTGAGGAAGCTAATGATGATGATCATGAAACTTCAGAACAAGTTACTACTGAACCTTGTAGATCAACCAGAGTAAGATCCGCACCAGGGTGGTACGATAATCCTGTTCTGGAAGTCATGCTACTAGATCATGATGAACCTACGAACTATGAAGAAGCGATGGTGAGCCCAGATTCCGCAAAATGGCTTGAAGCCATGAAATCTGAGATGGGATCCATGTATGAGAACAAAGTGTGGACTTTGGTTGACTTGCCCAATGATCGGCAAGCAATTGAGAATAAATGGATCTTCAAGAAGAAGACTGACGCTGACGGTAATGTTACTGTCTACAAAGCTCGACTTGTCGCAAAAGGTTTTCGACAAGTTCAAGGGATTGACTACGATGAGACCTTCTCACCCGTAGCGATGCTTAAGTCTGTCCGAATCATGTTAGTTTTATGATTATGAAATTTGGTAGATGGATGTCAAAACTGCATTCCTGAATGGATTTCTGGAAGAAGAGTTGTATATGATGCAGCCGGAAGGTTTTGTCAATCCAAAGGGAGCTAATAAAGTGTGCAAGCTCCAGCAATCCATTTATGGACTGGTGCAAGCATCTCGGAGTTGGAATAAACGCTTTGATAGTGTGATCAATGTTGGGGAACGTTGCAGAAAATTAAAATTTTCCTACGGTTTCACCAAGATCCATCTATGAGTTCATCTAAGCAACGATTCAAGGGAGAGAGTTTGCATCTACATACCACTTGTAGATCGCGTGCGGAAGCTTGCAAGGTGATGATGTAGTCGTACTCGACGTGATTCGAATCACCGATGACCAAGTGCTGAACGGACAGCACCTCCGCGTTCAACACACGTACGGGACGGGAGACGTCTCCTCCTTCTTGATCCAGCAAGGGGGAAGGAGAGTTTGAGGAAGACAGCTCTACCGGCAGCACGACGGCGTGGTGATGGTGGAGAAGCAGTACTCCGACAGGGCTTCGCCAAGCACACAACGGAGGAGGAGAGGTGTTGGGGAGGGGAGGGCTGCGCCTTGGAGGGTGGTTCGGCTGCCCTCCCCTCACCCCTCTATTTATAGGGGGAAGGGAGAAGGGGGCCGAGCCCCTAGAACCCATCTAGGGGGGGGGGTGCGGCGGCCTAGGGGAGAGGGGAGAGGGTGGCTTGCCCCCCAAGCCAAGGGGGGCGCCCCCTCTAGGGTTCCCCCCTCAACCCTAGGCGCATGGGCCCAAGGGAGGGGGTGCGGCCAGCCCACCAGGGGCTGGCTCCCTGCCCCACGCAGCCCATGTGGCCCCCCGGGAGGGGTGGCCCCTCCCGGTGGACCCCCGGAACCCTTCCGGTGGCCCCGGTACAATACTGGTATGACCCCGAAACTTCCCGGTGTCCGTTTGACAACTTCCCATATATAAATATTTACCTCCGGACCCTTCCGGATCTCCTCGTGACGTCCAGGATCCCATCCGGGACTCCGAACAACATTCGGTAGTCACATACTAGTCTTCCTAATAACCCTAGCGTCACCGAACCTTAAGTGTGTAGACCCTACGGGTTCGGGAGACATGCAGACATGACCGAGACGCTCTCAGTCAATAACCAACAGCAGGATCTGGATACCCATGATGGCTCCCACATGCTCCTCGATGTTGTCATCGGATGAACCACGATGTCGAGGATTCGATCAAACCCTGTATGCAATTCCCTTTGTCAATCGGTACGTTACTTGCCCGAGACTCGATCGTCGGTATCCCAATACCTTGTTCAGTCTCGTTACCGGCAAGTCACTTTACTCGTACCGTAATGCATGATCCCGTGTCCAACACCTTGGTCACATTGAGCTCATTATGATGATGCATTACCGAGTGGGCCCAGAGATACCTCTCCGTCATACGGAGTGACAAATCCCAGTCTCGATCCGTGTCAACCCAACAGATACTTTCGGAGATACCTGTAATTCACCTTTATAGTCACCCAGTTACGTTGTGACGTTTGATACACCCAAGGCACTCTTACGGTATCCGGGAGTTACACGATCTCATGGTCGAAGGAAGAGATACTTGACACTGGCAAAGCTCTAGCAAAACGAACTACACGATCTTTTATGCTATGCTTAGGATTGGGTCTTGTCCATCACATCATTCTCCTAATGATGTGATCCCGTTATCAACGACATCCAATGTCCATAGTCAGGAAACCATGACTATCTGTTGATCACAACGAGCTAGTCAACTAGAGGCTCACCAGGGACATATTGTGGTCTAAGTATTCACACGTGTATTACGATTTCTGGATAATCCAGTTATAGCATGAATAAAAGACATTTATCATGAACATTGAAATATAATAATACTTTTATTATTGCCTCTAGGGCATATTTCCAACAGTCTCCCACTTGCACTAGAGTCACCAATCTAGTTACATTGTGATGAATCGAACACCCATAGAGTTCTGGTGTTGATCATGTTTTGCACGCGAGAGAGGTTTAGTAAGTGGATCTGCGACATTCAGATCTGTGTGCACTTTGCAAATCTCTATGTCTCCATCTTGAACATTTTCACGGATGGAGTTGAAACGACGCTTGATGTGCCTGGTCTTCTTGTGAAACCTGGGCTCCTTGGCGAGGGCAATAGCTCCAGTGTTGTCACAGAAGAGTTTGATCGGCCCCGACGCATTGGGTATGACTCCTAGGTTGGTGATGAACTCCTTCACCCAAATCGCTTCATGTGCTGCCTCCGAGGCTGCCATGTACTCCGCTTCACACGTAGATCCCGCCACGACGCTCTGCTTGCAGCTGCACCAGCTTACTGCTCCACCATTCAACATATACACGTATCCGGTTTGTGACTTAGAGTCATCCAGATCTGAGTCGAAGCTAGCGTCAACGTAACCCTTTACGACGAGCTCTTCGTATCTTCCATAAACGAGAAACATGTCCTTCGTCCTTTTCAGGTACTTCAGGATATTCTTGACCGCTGTCCAGTGTTCCTTGCCGGGATTACTTTGGTATCTTGCTACCAAACTTACGGCAAGGTTTACATCGGGTCTGGTACACAGCATGGCATACATAATAGATCCTATGGCTGAAGCATAGGGGATGACACTCATCTCTTCTTTATCTTTTGCCGTGGTCGGTGACTGAGCCGAGCTCAATCTCACACCTTGTAACATAGGCAAGAACCCCTTCTTGGACTGATCCATTTTGAACCTCTTCAAAATCTTATCAAGGTATGTGCTTTGTGAAAGACCTATGAGGCGTCTCGATCTATCTCTATAGATCTTGATGCCTAATATATAAGCAGCTTCTCCAAGGTCCTTCATTGAAAAACACTTATTCAAGTAGGCCTTAATGCTGTTCAGAAATTCTATATTATTTCCCATCAAGAGTATGTCATCTACATATAATATGAGAAATGCTACAGAGCTCCCACTCACTTTCTTGTAAACGCAGGCTTCTCCATAAGTCTGCATAAACCCAAACGCTTTGATCATCTCATCAAAGCGAATGTTCCAACTCCGAGATGCTTGCACCAGTCCATAAATGGATCGCTGGAGCTTGCATACTTTGTTAGCGTTCCGAGGATCGACAAAACCTTCCGGCTGCATCATATACAGTTCTTCCTTAAGATGCCCGTTAAGGAATGCCGTTTTGACGTCCATTTGCCATATCTCATAATCATAGTATGCGGCAATTGCTAACATGATTCGGACGGACTTCAGCTTCGCTACGGGAGAGAAAGTCTCGTCGTAGTCAATCCCTTGAACTTGTCGATAACCCTTAGCGACAAGTCGAGCCTTATAGATTGTAACATTACCATCCGCGTCCATCTTCTTCTTAAAGATCCATTTGTTTTCTATCGCTCGCCGGTCATCGGGCAAGTCTGTCAAAGTCCATACTTTGTTTTCATACATGGATTCTATCTCGGATTTCATGGCTTCAAGCCATTTGTTGGAATCCGGGCCCGCCATCGCTTCTTCATAGTTCGAAGGTTCATTGTTGTCTAACAACATGATTTCCAGGACAGGGTTGCCGTACCACTCTGGTGCGGAACGTGTCCTTGTGGACCTACAAAGTTCAGCAGTAACTTGATCCGAAGTACCTTGATCATCATCATTGTTTTCCTCTTCAGTTGGTGTGGGCATCACAGGAACGGTTTCCTGCGCTGCGCCACTTTCCCGCTCAAGAGGTAGTACTTCATCGAGTTCTACTTTCCTCCCACTTACTTCTTTCGAGAGAAACTCTTTTTCCAGAAAGCATCTGTTCTTGGCAACAAAGATCTTGCCTTTGGATCTTAAGTAGAAGGTATACCCGACAGTTTCCTTAGGGTATCCTATGAATACGCATTTTTCCGACTTGGGTTCGAGCTTTTCAGGTTGAAGTTTCTTGACATAAGCATCGCATCCCCAAACTTTTAGAAACGACAGCTTAGGTTTCTTTCCAAACCATAATTCATACGGTGTCGTCTCAACGGATTTAGACGGTGCCCTATTTAAAGTGAATGTAGCTGTCTCTAGAGCGTATCCCCAAAATGATAGCGGTAAATCGGTAAGAGACATCATAGACCGCACCATATCCAATAGGGTGCGATTACGACGTTCGGACACACCGTTTCACTGAGGTGTTCCAGGTGGCGTGAGCTGTGAAACGATTCCACATTTCCTTAAGTGTGTACCAAATTCGTGACTTAAGTATTCTCCTCCACGATCTGATCGTAAGAATTTTATCTTTCGGTCACGTTGATTCTCTACCTCATTCTGAAATTCCTTGAACTTTTCAAAGGTCTCAGACTTGTGTTTCATTAAGTAGACATACCCATATCTACTCAAGTCATCTGTGAGAGTGAGAACATAACGATATCCTCCGCGAGCCTCAACGCTCATTGGACCGCACACATCGGTATGTATGATTTCCAAAGTTGGTTGCTCGCTCCATTGTTCCGGAGAACGGAGTCTTGGTCATTTTGCCCAAAAGGCATGGTTCGCACGTGTCAAACGATTCATAATCAAGAGACTCTAAAAGTCCATCGGCATGGAGCTTCTTCATGCGCTTGACACCAATGTGACCAAGGCGGCAGTGCCACAAGTATGTGGGACTATCGTTATCAACTTTAAATCTTTTGGCATCTACACTATGAACATGTGTAACATTACGCTCGAGATTCATTAAGAATAAACCATTGACCATCGGAGCATGACCATAAAACATATCTCTCATATAAATCGAACAACCATTATTCTCAGACTTAAATGAGTAGCCATCTCATATTAAACGAGATCCAGATACAATGTTCATGCTCAAACTTGGCACTAAATAACAATTATTAAGGTTCAAAACTAATCCCGTAGGTAAATGTAGAGGCAGCGTGCCGACGGCGATCACATCGACTCTGGAACCATTCCCGACGCGCATCGTCACCTCGTCCTTCCCCAGCCTCCGTTTATTCCGCAGCTCCTGCTGTGAGTTACAAATATGAGCAACGGCACCGGTATAAAATACCCAGGAGTTACTACGAGTACTGGTAAGGTACACATCAATTACATGTATATCAAATATACCTTTGGTTTTGCCGGCCTTCTTATCTGCTAAGTATTTGGGGCAGTTCCGCTTCCAGTGACCCTTCCCCTTGCAATAAAAGCACTCAGTCTCAGGCTTAGGTCCATTCTTTGACTTCTTCCCGGTAACTGGCTTACCAGGCGCGGCAACATCTTTGCCGTCCTTCTTGAAGTTCTTCTTACCCTTGCCCTTCTTGAACTTAGTGGTCTTATTGACCATCAACACTTGATGTTCTTTCTTGATTTCAGCCTCTGCTGACTTCAGCATCGAGAACACTTCAGGAATGGTCTTTTCCATCCCCTGCATGTTGTAGTTCATCACAAAGCTCTTGTAGCTTGGTGGGAG
>NC_041386.1:43267226-43268022 GCF_002162155.2 Triticum dicoccoides
CGCCTTGGAGGGTCGTTCGGCTGCCCTCCCCTCATCCCTCTATTTATAGGGGGAAGGGAGAAGGGGGTCGGCCCCCTAGAACCCATCTAGGGGGGGGGGGTGCGGCGGCCTAGGGGAGAGGGGAGAGGGTGGCTTGCCCCCCAAGCCAAGGGGGCGCCCCCTCTAGGGTTCCCCCCTCAACCCTAGGCGCATGGGCCCAAGGGAGGGGGTGCGGCCAGCTCACCAGGGGCTGGCTCCCTGCCCCACACAGCCCATGTGGCCCCCCGGGAGGGGTGGCCCCTCCCGGTGGACCCCCGGAACCCTTCCGGTGGCCCCGGTACAATACCGGTATGACCCCGAAACTTCCCGGTGTCTATTTGACAACTTCCCATATATAAATCTTTACCTCCGGACCCTTCCGGATCTCCTCGTGACGTCCAGGATCCCATCCGGGACTCCGAACAACATTCGGTAGTCACATACTAGTCTTCCTAATAACCCTAGCGTCACCGAACCTTAAGTGTGTAGACCCTACGGGTTCGGGAGACATGCAGACATGACCGAGACGCTCTTAGTCAATAACCAACAGCGGGATCTGGATACCCATGATGGCTCCCACATGCTCCTCGATGTTGTCATCGGATGAACCACGATGTCGAGGATTCGATCAAACCCTGTATGCAATTCCCTTTGTCAATCGGTACGTTACTTGCCCGAGACTCGATCGTCGGTATCCCAATACCTTGTTCAGTCTCGTTACCGGCAAGTCACTTTACTCGTACCGTAATGCATGATCCCATGTCCAACACCTTGGTCA
>NC_041386.1:43268922-43278957 GCF_002162155.2 Triticum dicoccoides
TTACCGGCAAGTCACTTTACTCGTACCGTAATGCATGATCCCGTGTCCAACACCTTGGTCACATTGAGCTCATTATGATGATGCATTACCGAGTGGGCCCAGAGATACCTCTCTGTCATACGGAGTGACAAATCCCAGTCTCGATCCGTGTCAACCCAACAGATACTTTCGGAGATACCTGTAATGCACCTTTATAGTCACCCAGTTACGTTGTGACGTTTGATACACCCAAGGCACTCTTACGGTATCCGGGAGTTACACGATCTCATGGTCGAAGGAAGAGATACTTGACACTGGCAAAGCTCTAGCAAAACGAACTACACGATCTTTTATGCTATGCTTAGGATTGGGTCTTGTCCATCACATCATTCTCCTAATGATGTGATCCCGTTATCAACGACATCCAATGTCCATAGTCAGGAAACCATGACTATCTGTTGATCACAACGAGCTAGTCAACTAGAGGCTCACCAGGGACATATTATGGTCTAAGTATTCACACGTGTATTACGATTTCCGGATAATACAGTTATAGCATGAATAAAAGACATTTATCATGAACATTGAAATATAATAATACTTTTATTATTGCCTCTAGGGCATATTTCCAACAATCAAAGCATTTGGTTTTATACAGACTTTTGGAGAAGCCTGTATTTACAAGAAAGTGAGTGGGAGCTCTGTAGCATTTCTCATATTATATGTGGATGACATATTGTTAATCAGAAATGATATAGAATTTCTGGATAGCATAAAGGGATACTTGAATAAAAGTTTTTCAATGAAAGACCTCGGTGAAGCTGCTTACATATTGGGCATTAAGATCTATAGAGATAGATCGAGACGCTTAATTGGACTTTCACAAAGCACATACCTTGACAAAGTTTTGAAGAAGTACAAAATGGATCAAGCAAAGAAAGGATTCTTGCCTGTGTTACAAGGTGTGAAGTTGAGTAAGACTCAATGCCCGACCACTGCAGAAGATAGAGAGAAAATGAAAGATGTTCCCTATGCTTCAGCCATAGGCTCTATCATGTATGCAATGCTGTGTACCAGACCTGATGTGTGCCTTGCTATAAGTCTAGCAGGGAGGTACCAAAGTAATCCAGGAGTGGATCACTGGACAGCGGTCAAGAACATCCTGAAATACCTGAAAAGGACTAAGGATATGTTTCTCGTATATGGAGGTGACAAAGAGCTCATCGTAAATGGTTACGTTGATGCAAGCTTTGACACTGATCCGGACGATTCTAAATCGCAAATCGGATACGTATTTACATTAAACGGTGGAGCTGTCAGTTGGTGCAGTTCTAAAAAAAGCGTCGTGGCCAGATCTACATGTGAAGCGGAGTACATAGCTGCTTCAGAAGCAGCAAACGAAGGAGTCTGGATGAAGGGGTTCATATTCGATCTAGGTGTCATACCTAGTGCATCGGATCCAATGAAAATCTTTTGTGACAATACTGGTGCAATTGCCTTGGCAAAGGAATCCAGATTTCACAAGAGAACCAAGCACATCAAGAGACGCTTCAATTCCATCCGGGATCTAGTCCAGGTGGGAGACATAGAGATTTGCAAGATACATACGGATCTAAATGTAGCAGACCCATTGACTAAGCCTCTTCCACGAGCAAAACATGATCAGCACCAAGGCTCCATGGGTGTTAGAATCATTACTGTGTAATCTAGATTATTGACTCTAGTGCAAGTGGGAGACTGAAGGAAATATGCCCTAGAGGCAATAATAAAGTTATTATTTATTTCCTTATACCATGATAACTGTTTATTATTCATGCTAGAATTGTATTAATCGGAAACATAATACTTGTGTGAATACATAGACAAACAAAGTGTCACTAGTATGCCTCTACTTGACTAGCTCGTTAATCGAAGATGGTTATGTTTCCTAACCATAGACATGAGTTGTCATTTGATTAACGGGATCACATCATTAGGAGAATGATGTGATTGACATGACCCATTCCATTAGCTTAGCACCCGATCGTTTAGTATGTTGCTATTGCTTTCTTCATGACTTATACATGTTCCTATGACTATGAGATTATGCAACTCCGTTTACCGGAGGAACACTTTGTGTGCTACCAAACGTTGCAACGTAACTGAGTGATTATAAAGGTGCTCTACAGGCGTCTCCAAAAGTACATGTTGGGTCGGCGTATTTCGAGATTAGGATTTGTCACTCCGATTGTCGGAGAGGTATCTATGGGCCCTCTCGGTATGCACATCACTTAAGCCTTGCAAGCAATGCAACTAATAAGTTAGTTGCAAGATGATGTATTACAAAACGAGTAAAGAGACTTGCCGGTAACGAGATTGAACTAGGTATTGAGATACCGACGATCGAATCTCGGGCAAGTAACATACCGATGACAAAGGGAACAAACATATGTTGTTATGCGGTCTGACCGATAAAGATCTTCGTAGAATATGTAGGAGCCAATATGAGCATCCAGGTTCCGCTATTGGTTATTGACCGGAGACGTGTCTCGGTCATGTCTACATTGTTCTCGAACCCGTAGGGTCCGCACGCTTAACGTTACGATGACAGTTTCATTATGAGTTTATATATTTTGATGTACCGAAGGTTGTTCGGAGTCCCGGATGTGATCACGGACTTGACGAGGAGTCTCAAAATGGCCGAGACATAAAGATCGATATATTGGACGACTATATTTGGACACCGGAAAGGTTCCGGGTGAGATTAGGACAATACCGGATCACCGGGAGGTTATCGGAACCCCCCAGGAGGTATATGGGCCTTATTGGGCCTTAGTGGAAAGGAGGGGAAAGGAGCAAGGGAGGGGGCGCCCCCCCAAGCCCAATCCGAATTGGGAGGGGGGCCGGCCCCCCCTTTCCTTCCTCCCTCCTTCCTCTTCCTTCCCTCTCCTACTCCTAATAGGAAAAAGGGGAGTCCTACTCCCGGTGGGAGTTGGACTCCCCCCTAGGGCGCGCCACCCTCCTTGGCCGGCCCCCTCCTCCACTCCTTTATATACGGGGCAGGGGGGCACCCCATAGACACAACAGTTGATCATTGATCTCTTAGCCGTGTGCGGTGCCCCCCTCCACCATAGTCCTCGATAATATTATAGCGGTGCTTAGGCGAAGCCCTGTGACGGTAAAACATCAAGATCGTCACCATGCCGTCGTGCTGACAGAACTCATCCCCGACACTTTGCTGGATCGGAGTCCGGGGATCGTCATCGAGCTGAACGTGTGCTAGAACTCGGAGGTGCCATAGTTTTGGTGCTTGATCGGTCGGGCCGTGAAGACGTACGACTACATCAACCGCGTTGTGCTAACGCTTCCGCTTCCGGTCTACGAGGGTACGTAGACAACACTCTCCCCTCTCGTTGCTATGCATCACCATGATCTTGCGTGTGCGTAGGATTTTTTTTTGAAATTACTACGTTCCCCAACATAATGTGCTGCCTATTCTCTTCCATCAGATCGGTCTTTTGGTTGCATTGGCTAGAGCATGCACTTCTACATGGTATCGGAGCCAGGAGGTCTTGAGTTCAAGACCTGGCTGGCGCAATTAAATTGCAGCCCACTTTCGGTCCATCTTCCATCAGATCGGTTTTTTGGTTGCATTGGCTAGAGCATGCACTTCTACACGTGGGATCATTTTCCGGTTTTGGGGACCTTCTGGTTGGTAGTCGGTTTTGGGAGAAGGTTCTTGAACCGATTTTTCTGGGTTTCTTTTTTGTTTTTCCTTCTTCTTTTCGTTTTTAGTTTTCCTGTTTTTTTTTCTTTTTTTCTTTTGTCAAAAAAATTCAAGATATTCAAAATTTGTTTGTGTTTCTAAAAAATGTCTCAAAATTCAAAAATTGTCTGCGTTTTGCAAAAATTGTTCAAAAATTCTAAATTTAGAAAATGTTCAAAATTTGTTTGCCTTTCCAACCAATGCTATGATTTTTCAAAAAGTGCTCAGAAAATTCAAAACTGGTTTGTGTTTTAAAAAAAATCCCATTTTATAATTTTTTTCCAAAGATTTCAAAAATTGTTCAAAGTTTTGTTTATGTATTAAAAACAATTTGCGCTTGAAATTTGTTCAGGATTTGGAAATTCTTTTCCATTTTAAAATTTGTTCTCAAAATTCAAAAAATGTTCATTCTTTAAAAAACTGCTCATGAATTCCCAAAATGTTCATGTTTTTGACAAAATGTTTGGCAAATTCAAAATTTCTTTGATTTCCTAGAAAAACATGCGTTTGTGAAAATTGTTCATACGTTCAAAAAATTGCTCAAAATTTGGAAATTTGTTTAGGATTTTGTCAAATTGTGTTAAGTCTAATACTGTCATTAGTTCTTTTAGTGTTCCACCGTGTTTCGGTCAATAGATCTCTTCGATCTTAGTGGCTAGCAGCGAGCTTGCGCAATTAGGCAGTCCCATGTCCTGCCCATCGTGCTACCCTTTTTGCGAGTTTTTCACCTTCTTAATCGCAGTCCACTGAATGGGCCGGCCCAGTCGGCGCATCCTGTGCGATGGTGAGTGTATATGCCGCGGAACGCGACAAATAAGAGGTCCCCAAAAGTTACTAAAAAAGGAGCGCCCCAAAAACAAACTAGCCAAACACGTCGGGAGCCTCACAATGATCAGCGCCACTTGGCGCGCTCTCAGCCATTCGCCACGTGTCGCGCTTTAGACGGTTTCTCTGGATTTTTTTTTATTTTTCTGCACGCGTTTTCGGCTTTTTAAACAGATTTTTTTATTTTTTTGACGTTTTGGTTTTATCCCGGTCTTTCTTAGCTTTTCGAAAATTTCCTTTTGCACGAAAAAAATGCGTTTTCTTTTTTTCTTTCTTTCGTAAAAGTCATGGTTTTTTTCGCAAGAGGCACGGTTGTGCTTTAGTGAGAGTCACGGCCGTGCCTTTCGGAAACGGGGAAAAAATGTGTTTTTTGTTTTTTTTCTTTCGCGAGAGTCATGGTTTTGCTTCCGCGAGAGGCACGGTTGTGCTTTCGCGAGAGTCACGTCCGTACCTCTCGGAAAGGGAAAAAAGAAAACGCGTTTTCTGTTTTTTTTTCGTGAGAGTCACGGCCGTGCCTCTCCGAAAGGAAAAAAACACGTTTATTGTTTTTTTTTCTTTCGCGAGAGTCACGGTTTTGCTTGCGCGAGAGGCACGGTTGTGCTTTTGCGAGAATCACGGCCGTGCCTCTCGGAAACGAAAAAAACGTGTTTTCTATTTTTTTCTTTCACGAGAGTCACGGTTTTGCTTCCACAAGAGGCACGGGCGTGCCTCTTTCGGAAAGAAAAAAAACCGTGCTCCCGATTCGGTTTTTTCGCCCGGTTTTTTCATGAAAAAAATGTTCGTCAAAATCTATCAACATGGGATCTAGTTTTGAAGATCTCGACGCGAAAAATTCAATAATGAAAACGGTTCGACATTTAGACGCACGGTTTAAAAGATAAAACGTTTTAAATAAACGAATCTACGAAAAAAAGGAAAAACTCCCTAGTTGCGACAAGTGGCGTGTTGCATGTGCGTCACTTATCGCAACCTGAAAAAGCATAGTGTTCTATGCAACGAATACTTTTAATTAGTGATTTCGGTCAAACACACTTGGAACGCGATTGTAATCCGATTTGCGCATGATACAACACTAAACGGGTCATTCCTGGCGCACGACACGCCTTGTGTTATGCTCATCCGTTGAGGTAGGCCCACGTACCGATACGCTATGTTTTTTTAAAAAAGAGAATTACCAAGGTCTTTTTGCGGGATTATTATTTTTGATAAAAAATACCCCCAAATAGCCAAAAATACTGAAAAACACATGCGCCGGTTGTCACACACGCCGGCCGACCGTTTAACTTTCTTTTCTGAGAAGAGCCAACCGTTAATTAGTTGCTCTCTTAGAGCATCTCCAGCCGTTGGCTCCTCACGTGACGTCTAAAATCACCGTTTGGGGGTGAGCCGACGTAAAAAATGGGCATGAGCGAGTTGGTCCCCAGCCGCCGGCCCAGGGCCGCTCCAGGCGTGATTAAATAAAAAAAAGTATAGCAAATTTCAGCACAGTTCGGCGAAGTTCGGCTAAACACGACAAATTTCGGTCAACTTGGGCATATATTTGGACAAAGTTCGTCGATTTTCATTAGATAGCAAATATATAATAAACTAATCTAAAAGAAACTGGCTGAACACCGCGTAGTCGCCGTCGTCGCCGCCATCCTCGTCGTCGGCCTTCTCCTCCTTGACGCGGGCGCCCCTGCTGGACCCGGCGTCGCCATGGCGGATTGGTGGCGGCGGCGGCGCGTCGTCGTCGCCGCTGTCGTCGATGACGACGACTCCTCCTTCGTCGCGGCCCCGGCGGTGCTCCGCGAAGCGCTGCTGGGCGGTTCTCTGGCGCTCCATCACCATCTTGAGGGAGTCCTGGCGTGCCCATTTAAGGGTCGCGTCATCGTCGCGCTCGACCTCGCCGTGCTCCGTCTTCACGGCGGCGAGCCCCGACTCTGCCTTCACCGGCGTGAGCCCCGGCTCCGTCTTTGGCTTGACGAAGCGCGAAGGAGGAGCCGACGAGGAGGCGCGCCGGCCGCCCTCGTTGATGACGATGCCGACGATGCGAGTGCGCCGGCCGAGCGGCGACTCCGCCGCGGGCTCGGCCTTGACGCCGAGCAGCGCCGGAGTGCCAGAGGAGTGCGAGGAAGAGCGCGAGGAGGAGGAAGAAGAGGAGGAGCTGAACCTCCTTGGCGCCCATGGCCCGTCGCGTCGGTGGTGCGCCTGGGCGGTCGCCCTTGCCGGGGGGTACGCCAACGGCGGGTCGTTGCCGCCCTCGAGTGTGCGGCCGGGGACGCCCCACCACAGGCGGCGCCCCTCGCTGTTCTTCATGCCGCCGACCACCGCCGCGCCGTTGGTGGACGCTAGCCGCTGCTGCTGACGGCGCTCGAAGTACGCCGCCCATGCCGCATGGTTGTCGGCGGCGTACTGGGGGAGGGAGAGTTGGGCGTCGGTGAGGAAGGCACACACGACGTCGACCTCCTCGGCGAAGTACCCGGGTTTGGCCATGGTGTCGGTCAACGGGGGAATGGACACTCCCCCGTTGCTGAGCTTCCAGCCCGTCGGCCCGGCGCGCATGTCCGGCGGCGCCGTGATGTTCGCCTGGAACAGGAGCCAAGACTCCTGTTCACGGAGCGAGCGGCGGCCGAAGCCGTTGGCCGCCGCCTCATCTCCGGGGAAACGCTTGGCCATCGGGAGAGGGAGGGAGAGCGAGGGCTCGACGGCGGCGCTCGGGAGAGGGGGACTCGGCGGCGGCTCTCGGGAGAGGCAGAGCTCGGCGGCTAGGGCGGCTAGGGCTAGGGCTGATGTGGCCAGAGGCGAGGGAAGCCGCCGGCTTTATATAGCCGCGCCGCACCCGTGTGTACGCGTGCGAGGGAGGGGAGGCGTCGGCGCCGTCCCGTGACGCGCCGCCCGTGAGGAATCAATGGTAAGGCTGACCGGCGGCAGCTTTGCCATTGATTCCCTGCGGGAAACCGAGGCGTGGGGGGAAGACGACGCGCGGTGTCACTGACGCGGCGGGCCCACAACTCTTTCGCGCCAAAACCGCTCGCCCCGGCGTCCCCGAACGCCTCCCAGCGCGCCGGGTTCGGCTTGGGTCCGCCAACGCTAATTTCGGTCCAGACCGACGAAAATCGGACTCCTGAAGCACGACTGGGCCGATTTTTCTGCACCGGCATAAAAAAATCACTTAGAAAGGCCTTTTTGAAGGCGCAGCTGAAGATGCTCTTATACGCCGTGCTTGTATCTAGAGGGGAGGCCCCCGCGGCGACATGACACGGCCCTCATATGAATGGGCCTATGTGTTTTGTGCCATGTCAGGCCTGTTTTGGAGGTCATATTTGATTAGGTCAGCTCAAAGATCTTTTATTTTCTCTTTGTAAATGTTGTGACATTACAATAAAGATGGCAAGTTTGCCTAAAAAACTATGATTTTAACCATAGCATCGTACAAACATGGGACGAAAGTCGTCTTTTTTTCAATATTAGTACGGACACAAGTACTCATATACACATGCATACACTCATCTCTATATGAATGCACATACGCACACCCTATCCCTATGAGCACTTTCGAAAGACTGAGCTGCCATATCATCTCAAAATTAACGAAGTCACTGTAGATATCAGGATTTAAACCCTGATGGGCTGAGGATACTACAGTACCTCTAACCATCCAATCACAGATTAGTTCGCGGGACGAAAGTCGTCGTATGCATAGCAGTGTTCAATCTAAAATGGGATATACGTATCATATTAATTATACGCGATCTCCGAAACATAAAGAAATCTCAAATCTCCGGTATAACCGGCCGTCGCTCAGATGATCTGTCTGAACGAGAGGAGCTCGGATCTGAAACTCTGAGTGAGCATGTTCCTCAGCCTTCGACGTGCTCTGTCACCCAGCCAACGGCCGAGCTTCTGGGTTTTGGCTTGCCATGGCTAGCGTGCCCCATGCCCATGGTCTGACGACGGGGACGATAGCGCCGAGGAGGATACTCATTGCCTGCTTGCTAGGACTGCCACGGTGATACCTTTGGGTTCGTACACTAATCACCGGCAAGGCTTGCATACATTGTCACCTTTTTTTTTGAGTTTGTCTAGGTCTCAATCGACTGAGACTTTGCGAAGTCTCAGTCGGCTGACGTCACCTGTTTTTTTTTCTTTTGCTTTATTGTTCAGCCCATACCATGTCACCTCTGGTTGCTTTTTGGGCTGCCCTGTTTGTCTTTGCTTTGTGTGTTTTTGAGCTGAGTTGGGCCAGAGATTGGGCTGTATTTTTGTTCCGTGCTGCTGCTCCATTACTACGTGTGGCGCACTGGCGTTGCCTCAAAAAAAGTTGCCTAAAAAAACGTGTGGTGCACCGGCTGGATGTATTAGCTTGTTGTTCATGCAAAAAAAATTAACATACTACTTTTCATTTTCTCCTTCCATTCTTATTTATACTATTTTTTCTTCTAGAAAATGTAAGCGTTAGTCATGATATTTTTTTAAGAAATATGTTCATGCATTTTCACAAATATTAATCATGTATTAAAAAAAAATTAGAGTGCCATTAGAAAATGTACAATATTGTTTAAAAATATTCATCATGAAATTAGAAAAATGTTTAGCATTATTTAATGATGGTTTTACCTTGCATTTTTTCTTAGATTGGGTCTCATCTATTTGTAATTTTGCTATCATCAACAAATTGACAATGGTACTACTAACAAAATAAGAGAGCCAATCATATTCAGTTACACATGCGATGCAGAGGTGCAACTGGATTGGTGTGTCACGTTTAAAAAAATCAAAAGACCTCTTTTTAGAGAAACAGAAAAATAAAAATAAAAAGATATTAAATAAGAAAAACAAAGTAGATAATGGGGTGTGGATACGGTCCAGTCGGTTGAGATTTAAATAAGTCTTAATCAGCAGGCATCAGGGCAACATGCAGGTGTAGTCCGAGATGACATTTGCAATTGTAGGCCTAGGTGTGACACTTGCAGTTGCATTTCTAGTGTCGGACATGCAACTGGCCCACTCCCTCTCCCGCCGCCCCCTCCAACAAAACAAAGGTCTAGTTGCAACCATGTTGGGGGACATGCAGTTACGGTCTGGTGCGGCGCTTGCAGTTGCGGGGCTGTTGTCGAGCTTGCAACTGACATGCCCCCTCTCCTGGCATCCCCTCTGACAGAACAAAAAAGTCCAGTTGCAGTTGGGTTAAAAGACATGCAGTTGCGGTCGAATGCGGCACTTACAGTTGCAGGGCCGTTGTCGGGCTTGCAACTGGCCCACCCCCTCTCCCGGCGCCCCTCCGACAAAACAAAAGTCGAGTTGCAACCATATTGGGGGACATGCAGTTGCGGGCGGGTGCAGCACTTGCAGTTGCGGGGTTGTTGTCGGGCTTGCAAGTGTCCGTCCCCTCTCCCGACGCCTCCTCCGACAAAACAAAAATCGAGTTGCAACCATGTTGGGGGACATGCAGTTACGGGGTTGTTGTCGAGCTTGCAACTGGTCCGCCCCCTCTCCCGGCGACC
>NC_041386.1:43279325-43332763 GCF_002162155.2 Triticum dicoccoides
CAAAACAAAAGTAGAGTTGCAATCATGTTGGGGGACATGCAATTGCGGTAGGGTGCGGCACTTGCAGTTGCGGTGCTGTTGTCGGGCTTGCAACTGGCCCGCCCCCTCTCCTGGCGCCCCCTCCGACAAAACAAAAGTCGAGTTGCAACCATGTTGGGGGAACATGCAGTTGTGAGGCTGTTGTCGGGATTGCAACTGGCCCGCCCCCTCTCCCGGCGTCCCCTCTAACAAAACAAAAGTCGAGTTGCAACCATGTTGGGGACATGCAGTTGCGAGGCTGTTGTCGGGCTTGCAACTTGTCCGCCCCTCTCCCGGCGCCCCCTCTGACATAACAAAAAAGTCCAGTTGCGGTCGGGTTAGAAGACATGCACTTGCGGCCGGGTGCAAGAAAAAATATATGCTAATATTCTTTTACGCGTAAACAAGAAAAAAAATGAAAATGCCGGTCCTATACAAAACAAAAGTCATGGTTTAAAAACCCACTAACAACCAACATACCCACTAACATTTATGTCTACATGGTTCGAAAATCCCCAGTCATCGAAGAAAAAGCATTTCCTACCTTATGCAAGCATAAAAATCAAAATGCATACATAAATAAATCCACAAATAGAGATCTGGCATAAAAGAGGGGAAAACAGAAGAAATAATGCAACTGAAGAACCCCGAGGGACGAAGACCCCCTCCCCTGAGACAAGTACTCCGCGGTAGATATGGTGTGTACATGGCAATTGAAAAGTCCAACAAAAACAATAAAAAACGCCTCTCACAACCAGCACATCGCGCATCAATACCGAACAAGAGAAAAGTAAAGAAAGAAGAAGCGGGCGCTAAACAAGTCGGGGTAACACTAGACAAGCATTGTTGCATGAATCTTACGAAAACAGTGATCTAACGGTCATATATGTGTACCGGGACTTCGGTTAAACTCAATCGACTAAATTTTAGCAATCCAGGTAATAAAATTGAAACTATCGCAACCAACATTTTACTTACAAAGCATCTGATGGATGTGCAACTGAAAATGATTAACAAAAAATTGGTAGGAAATTTCGTTGCTAAAATAGGGCTGCTAGAAATTTGGAAAATATGCTAAAATCAAATAGAATAAAACACAACATTAATAAGCAAGGACAAAAGGAAAAATTAAATTAAATAAACAAAAAAAAAGAAACGGGATAAGCAAATAATAAGTAAAAATAAATTAAAAAAAGTTAAAGACTTATAAAAAGTAAACGAAAAGTAAAACGATAAAAAGAAGAAAAAGGTAAAGAACAAAAGAAAAATGAAAATGAAAATTTCTTGTGGGAAAAAGAGAAGCCACCGTGACTTCCTCTCCTACAGGCAAAACTCACTTGTGTAGGGCGAGAAAAAGAAACAAGACAAAGTATTTTTCTTGTAGGCTGACAAAAAGAACTAAAAAAACACACTCGGGGAAGTTGGGCTGCACAGCAAAGGGAACAAGGCCCAGAAGAAAAATAAAAGAAAGGCCCTCTCGTCTCCACCGGCCCATGCAGCGACAAAGAAAGGAGCTGATTCAAGCCAACGTACATGTACACATGGACTGTCATCGACTGAGACTTCGCCAAATATCAGTCGACTG
Organism: Triticum dicoccoides; assembly: GCF_002162155.2. Classification (NCBI taxonomy): domain Eukaryota; kingdom Viridiplantae; phylum Streptophyta; class Magnoliopsida; order Poales; family Poaceae; genus Triticum; species Triticum dicoccoides. The sequence continues at coordinate 43,280,929 of NC_041386.1, forward strand.
ATATTTAGCGTAGCCGTTATATATATTGTAATTTGCACATATGTTGAAAATTCAAAATAGAGTTAACAAAAGGGTATGTCTCTTATCTATATCCTCATCTAAATAAAATTAAAATGGAAAAAGAAGAAAGAAGAAAGAGAAAATCAGCATGAATATTTGCATAAAATCAAATGGCACAAGAGTCAGATGAAACTTTGGTAAAGATGAGAATTGGCAAATCTGTTAACAAAAAGCCTGACTTATTCAACCAGAAGAGTTGTACATCGAGGATGAAAGGCTGGTTGCACTCGTATCTACAGAAATGAAAATGTTTGAACAATTTTGAGTCTCGATGAATTGGAAGAGTCCGTTCAGTTTTGATTGTCGGATTAGGCTCAAAGTTGTCCAACAACGGAGTAAGAGAAACTAGAGGGTTGACGAACTGACCTAGGCCCCCTTTTATCCGGGAGTCCCTATTCGGCGCTTAGGCGTCGAATCGGCTGGCGCTCGCGCAGTTGCGAGTCGGGCTGCCGCCCAAAACTCAATCTGTTTTTTTACCGTTGACCATTGACCACTGACTTTTCTATATAGTTCACCTAATTCAAAAAAAGTTTACAAAGTCAAAAAAAGCACGCGTTTTGTATTTTCATGGAGTTTTTTTCGGGGTTATGGATCTTGCTTGATGTTTTTATTTCTTTTTCTTAATTTTTTCTACACATGCTTTTTTTCTTTTTTCTTTTCCTCACGTGAATCACATCGTGTGAAAAAACACAGTTGTGCTTCACGATGAAGCACAGATGTGCTTCCATGTGAAACACGGGTGTACTCTGGGATCTAGTTTTAAATATATCGATATGAGAAACGAAACAACAAAACAATTTATAATTTGGACACAATTTAAGAGATAACAAGTTTTGAAAAAAACTAATAAATGAATAGTAGCACAAAATTCCCAGGTGCGATAAGTATCACTAATGAGTGCGCATTTGTCACCAGAAAAGGAGATGTGAGTGACCTTAAGAAGGGATACCCTCTAACTAATGATTTTCTTTTTCCACACTTCCCTCTCTACCCCCTTTGGCTTTTTGTTGTGGTTGTTGCCCTTATGTGCTCAGCTGGGAGTGGGTGTATGTGTGCCATACATGGGGCAAATCCTATGTGCAGCCCACAAGCGCCAAGTTTTGGATTTTCTCTACGGGATCGCTACTTTCCACTACTACTTTTTTCTTCTATGATTTTCCTTTTGGTTTTCGTTCCATTTTTTTCTGTGAGTGATTGTTTGTTTCGTTTGTATTACTTTTTCTTCTCTTCTCACACTTAGTTTTCTTCTATTTTTTTGTTTCCTTTTTGCACATTTGCCTTTTATATAGTTTTTGCAGTATACGGTGAACACTTTTATCTAATATAATTTTAAATACATACACAAATTTCATTGAATACTATTTTAATATACAATGAATATTTTGGTTATATACATGAAACATTTTTAATACACACTAAACTATTTTTATAGTGTTTTTTTGATACAGACTAAACATTATTTATATGGTGATTTGTAATACATATTGAATGTATTTGTAAAACACATACCAAACCATTTTTCTGATATATATATATATATATATTATTTAAAAAGATTTAGCTCTAAAAACACTGAATTTTAGGTGAAAACCGCCGAAAAACTGAAGAGAAAACAAATAAAGAAGAACTGCTCAAGGGGAGAATGGGCCAGCCCATCTACACCTGGCTTCAGCGAAGCCTCCTCTATTTGCCGTTTGAGGGTGACAAATAGGAGGGGAGCTCCTATTGGACGGTCAATGCATCCAATAGCATCATGATGCAATTTCAAAACAAAAAATAGCACCATGATGCAGAGGGGCGCTTCATAGTCCGACACATGTAGCAGATGAACACTGTATCAAATTGCACTGTAGCCATCGGTCCCCTGCAGCACCTGGTTTTCAGTAAGTTTTATTAATTTCAAATGTTTTTTCACAAAAAATGTTAACCTTTTATAAAATGTGAAAAATGTTTATGAAAACTTCAACACAATTTGAAAATTCTTGATATTTTGTAAAACACGAACAAGACTCTACAGAGTAACAATGTAATCGATTAGCTGTGTCCTCGGTTACAGACATCATGATCACGGGAGATAATACTATCGGCCAGTCTCAACACAACTAATAATAATGAGTGGGTTTTATTAATAATTTTGGGATATAAGAATTGGTTGGCGGAACCTTCTCATTAACAACAAATACTTTGTAGTAATTACAAGCAAGTCATTTTGTTGTAGGAACAAATTTACTTTTCGCAAAAACTTAAACTTAGAGCCCCACAGCCAAAATTGCATATAGTGATAGCATTTTATTATTGTTTTATTTCTATGACTTGTCGGCATATTCCAAATGCTGACCTACGACTGCAACGTCTTATGTTGCAGAGGTTTATTTCGACTAGGAATGAGGCTACGATCTATACTCGGTGTTTGCCATTTGGAGTCGGATGGACTCGCTTATCGTCTACGCTTCCGCATTAGTTTTTCTCATGAGTTGGCCTTCGGCCGAATTTATTCTGATGTAATAAAGACTCTATACGAGAATCATGTAATAAATCAGGTGTAATTGAACTTTGATATTTTTATCAATGTACTGTGTGTGCCAGCATGATCTTGAGATGATACAGATACACAGAGACTTGATCATTTTTGGGTCGAATCGCTACAGAGATGGTATCAGAGCACACGCTGACCATAGGACGTGACCCCTCGGAATTGAAAAGCCATAGGGAAAAAACTTATTTTACAACTTTCCTATATATCTGGTTGTCTATGCTCTCCTATATTCATTTCTATCTCTTCTCTACTTCAATGAAATAGATGTTGACCCCATCACCGTGTTCAACCCGACGAGACCATGAAGACGATGCTTATGAAGAAGAAGCTGGAGCTGACTATGATCTGATGAAGTCTTCCACCGATGAGAACTAGACTCATACCACCACGTAAACATTAGAAATTCGTTAGTCGATTGGTTCCTTACGAACGATGTGAGAAACTCGATTGAAGTGATTGGTGTGTTAATGATTGTTGCATGAATATGGGTAGTACTATTTTCCCTTTAGACCCTTGTTCTATTCTAATTTTATTTTACTCTAAAACATCATATGCCTCCGAGACGTGACCCTGGTTTCAACTTCCCGACGGATCTCACTCAGCTGATCCAGCGACAGAATGCCTTGATGCAGATGCTGATCCAGAACCAAGGCAACAACAACAACAACCCACCGCCACTACCCCTTGTCGACAACCCGACCCGTTTCTTAAGGTTGAATCCGCCGATGTTCTCTAGCAGCACCAAGCTGATTATTTTTGATGATTAAATCCGCAAGATAGGAAGGGAGCTAGTAACTGCTGGATGCACGGATGCGTAGAAGGTGCGCTTTTACCGCACATCAGCTTGATGGACCCGCAACCTCTTGGTGGGAGAACTACACACCACCTATCCCATTGCCACAGTTACATGGGATCAGTATCAGCATGCCTTCCGCACCGCTCATGTCTCAGCTGGAGCCATGCGTTTTAGGAAGTGTGAGTTTTGCTACTTACGCCAGGGGAATCGTACCGTGGGCCAGTATGTGGACGAGTTCAGTCATTAGCTCGTTATGCCCTAGATGATGTGGCCACAGATGCCGCAAAGTAGGAGAAGTTTTTGGAAGGACTCAATGATGAGCTGGGAATGCAGCCGATGGTGGCTACCTTCAACAACTACCAGGAGTTGGTAGACAAGGCCATCATCCTTGAAGGCAAGCAGCAATAGATTGATAACCGCAAGAGGAAGTATGGATAGGGAAAGTACGGCTCAGGAGCTCAGCAGAAGCCCCATTACACGCCTTACACAGGGAATACATGATCAGGAGGACACAACCACCATATCCACGGAGGCCATACTCATGGAGGACATACTCATGAAGGAAATGGCAACAACCGTCCCAACACCAACAACCATAAGAATACCAATGGAGGAAATGGTACCCAACATCGTTCCACTCCAGTGATGAGGGACCTGAGCACCGTCACTTGTTTCAGGTGCAAGCAGACTGGACACTATGCCAACAAATGCCATGATGCTAAGACGAACAATGGCAATGGAAGTGGAAACAGTAATGGAAACTCTGGAGTCAAGAAGCCCAACCCTTTTCCCCAAGCTCAGGTGAACCACATTGATATGGAGGAGGTCTATGACCAGCCGGATACCGTAATTTATAAGTCTTTTTGGAATTCACATATGGTACTGGCACTTTTTGATTTTGGTGAAACACATTCATTCATACCAAGGGTAGTTGTGGAAAAGTGCGGGTTGCCCACTAGAACCCTTAGGAGCCCTCTTCAGGTCAGTTCCCTAGGAGGTGAGTGATACGTCTCCAACGTATCTATAATTTTTTATTGTTCCATGCTATTAAAGTATCAATCTTGGATGTTTTATACTCATTTACTAACAACTATATATCATTTTTTGGGACTAACCTATTGACATAGTGCCCAGTGCTAGCTGCTATTTTCTGCTTGTTTTTACTTTGCAGAATATCAATACCAAACGAGGTCCAAATACCACTAAACTTTTTGGAGATTTTTCTCTGGGCAGAAGACACCTAGGGAGCCAAAGAAGTGCACGGGGCGAGGCCCGTGGGGCCCACTAGGCGCCAGGGTGCGCCAGAGGCCCCAGACGCACCCTGGTGGGTAGTGGAGCCCACGGGAAGCTTCTCCACCACCATCCACCTCTATAAATACTCTAAAATCTCAAAAACTCTAGGGGAGTCGACGAAACATAATTCCAGTCGTGCAAGTTCCACAACCATGAGATCCAATCTGGAGGCCTTTTCCTGCACTTTGCCGAAGGGGTCAACGATCACGGAGGGGTTCTTCATCATCACCCTTGCCCCTCCGATGATGCGTGAGTAGTTTACCACAGACCTACGGGTCCATAGGTAGTATCTAGATGGCTTCTTCTCTCTTTTTGATCTTCAATACAATGTTCTCCTCGATGTTCTTGGAGATTTATTTGATGTAATGACTTTTTGCGGTGTGTTTGTTGGGATCCGATGAATTGTGAGTTTATAATCAGATTTATCCATGAATATTATTTGAGTCTTCTTTGAACTCTTTTATGCATGATTTTTATAGCATCATATTTCTTCTCCAAAACTTTGGTTTGGTTTGGCCAACTAGGTTGATTTTTCTTGCCATGGGAAGAGGTGCTTTATGATGGGTTTGATCTTGTGGTGCTCAATCTCAGTGATAGATAGATACATGACACGCATGTATCATGGCTATTAAGGATAACAAGATGGGGTCTATTCCTACATGAATAGATCTTTTCTACATCATATCATCATCCTTATTCCATAACTCCGTTTTCCCATGAACTTAATACACTAGATGCATGCGGGATAGCGGTCGATGTATGGAGTAATAGTAGTAGATGCAGGAAGGAGTCGGTCTACTAATCTTGGACGTGATGCCTATATACATGATCATTGCCTTGGATATCATCATAATTATTTGCTTTTCTATCAATTGCCCAACTATAATTTGTCTACCCACCATATGCTATTTTCTCGAGAGAAGCCTCTAGTGAAATCTACGACCCCGTGTCTATTTCCTATCATATTAGAACCCAAAAATACCTTGCTGCACTTTTTCTTTATTTATTTTATTTTGTGTTTTATCTAGATCTATTTATCAAATCTCATACAATTTAATCTATCTCAATACCGAGGAGGGACTGAAAACCCGTCTTATGCGTTGGGTTGAAAGTTTTTGTTGTTTGTGTGTAGGTGTTGTTTACATAGTGTTGCTTGGTTCTCCTGCTGGATTGATAACCTTGGTTTCATAACTAAGGGATATACGTATCGTTGTTGTGCTGCATCATCCTCTCCTCTTCGTGGAATTACCAACACATATACAAGCAATCAGGAAGAATTTCTAGCACCGTTGCTGGGGAGACATCTTCAACATCTACCAGGTTCCTACGCACAAACTCTCATTTGCTTGCAATTACTTTATTTGCCATTTGCCTCTCATTTTCATCTCCCCCACTTCTAAAATGTTTTTACAAAAATACAAAAATATATTTCATTTGCCTTTTTCTTGTTTGCCTTCTTGTTTGTTCGCCCACTTTATCATTATGGATTGCTCCTCCCTTGCTACTTGCACCCCTGAAAATGAAGTTCTCAATTTCAAACAAAGGGGAGGAGAAAATTTTGAGAGATGCTTAGTTTAGGATTTGCAACGCTCATAATAGATCAACTCGTAAGGAATCTACCACCGTTCTCCTTCGAAATCTTTATGTGGGAATCACCACTTGGTATAGATTTGTGCTTGATACCATTGCCGGGGGTAATTTCTTGATGTGTCCCTCTACGGATGCTTTTAATGCTATTGGTAATTTAGTGGGTCACCACCTATCATTATTAATGAAATGATTTTAACTCTTGAGCATGTTATGCAAAGGCTAGATGCTCTTGAAAAGAAAATGCTCATTGTAGAACATATTGCAAATGTGGATAAAAATATCCATGATCATGCTAATCGAATTGGGTCAAGGATAGGAGATACTCTCAAATTTCTAAAAGGAAAAAACTTGTAGTTAATGAAAGGGTAGAGGAGAGCCCATCTCGGATTGATAAACTGGAAGAATTTTTTAGTAACTTGAGCTCGACTTTTTCCTCCATTAAAACTATTGAAAAAACTCCTACTAGTAAGAATTGCAAGCCTACTCATGCTCCTAAGAACAAGGGTGCCGCTTCTAGTAGCAACAATGAAGATCTTAAAATGATTAATTTTACCCCAACTTTGTTGAAGTGATGAAACACCCTACTTGTAATAATGAATTCTTCAAATTTATTCCTAGGAATGTGATTACTGAAAATATGCATGCTAGATCTCTAAGGAAGTATGGTTGTGTGATTGAGGAGTTGGAAACCAAAGATGACAATACTTTAATCTATGCATTATGCCTATCTAAGGGCGTAGAACAATATTGTTTGTTGGGATGCAACCAAATGAATAAAATAATTTTTTCTCTTTTTCTTTTTATTCTTGTGTGTTTACACAATTATGCTACTGTTATGATTGTGTTTTTATGTTTTAATTAGTGTTTGTGCCAAGTAAAGCCTTTAGGATCATGTTGGACGATAGTTGATTTGATCCTGTTGAAAAACATAATCTTTTGTGTCTAGTAACAGAATTGTTAAAATTCACTGGAGCACGATAAATCCTGAGTTCTTTACACATGATTGATATACAAATTTCCTACGATGTCCTATTTTTTTTTCAGAGTTTGTGGAGTTACAGAAGTATGGTTAAAGTCCAGATTACTACCGATTGTTCTGCCTTTGACAGATTCTGTTTTCATTGCATTGTGTGCTTATTTTGATGAATCTATGGATTGTATTGGGGGGGTCTAAGACTTGGTAAAGTTAGAATACAGTAGGTATAATGCAATAATAAATATGAATGGGTTTGCAACAGTACTTAAAGTGGTGATTTACTTTATTATACTAACGGATCTCACGAAGGTTTTGTGAAGTTTTGTGTGATTGAAGTTTTCAAGATTTGGGTGAGATCACGGTGGATGAAGGAATAAGGAGTGAAAAGAGCCTAAGCCTGGGGATGCACACGACACCCCAAGGTAATATTCAAGGAGTACCATGCAACTAAGCTTGGGGATGCCCCGAAAGGCATCCCCTCTTTCTTCTAATGACTATCGGTAATTTTACTTGGAGCTATATTTTTATTTGCCACATATCATGAGTTTTGCTTGAAGTGCCTTGTATTATATGAGTCTTTGCTTCTTTTGCTTTTTAGTTTGCCACAATTATCCTTGCTGGGCACACCTATTTGAGAGATCCATAATGATGCTATGATTTGTTAGAATTGCTCTATGTGCTTCACTTAATTTCTTTTGAGCTATGGAATTGCTCTAGTACTTCACTTATATCTTTTTGAGGATGGCGGTTGTTTATTTTTTGAAGAAATGCTTTCATGCTTCACTTAGATTATTTTGTGAGTTAGTAGAATTTTAAAGAAATATCCTATCATGCTTCACTTATATTATTTTAAGAGATGAAAGTTTCGAAGAAATATTTGTGCTCTTGTTCTTCACTTAAATTTGTTTGAGAGCTTGTTATAAGCAATTGTAATAAATGACACTAGTCCGAAAGTGATAGATATTCAAGAGGGATAATAAAAACTATCATTAAGATCATTGGATATTAAAACTTGATTCCTTGCAATAGTTTTGCGATATGGAGATAGTAGTGAGTCATGTTTGTGAGTAATTATGCTTTAGTAAGAATATTGGTGTTAAGGTTTGTGATTCCCTATGCAAGCACGAAAGTCAATAGTTATGCAATGAAGTTACATCCTACTTGTGTCGCATTATTTGGTGTTAGTTTTGTTTAATGCTTGTTTATGATCGTTTTTGTTTCTTGGTTGGTTGCTTCTCAATCTATTTGCTAGCCTTTCCTAGTACTAAGCGGGAATACTGCTTGTGCATCCAAAATCCTAAACCAAGTTGTGCCAAATGAGTCCACCATTCCTACCTATATGCGGTATTTCCATGCCATTCCAAGTAAAATTTGTATGTGCCAACTCTATTTTTCAAAATGAATTTCATTTTTGTGTGCCCGTACCGCTCATGAAGTGGCAGGGGGTGGTCGATATTTTCCATGTTAGGTATGTTATTCTCAAGATGAATGTTTATTCACTTGTCATTGCATGAGAGTGTGGCCGATAATAGGGATGCCCAGTACCGAAATGAAAAAGAAACTTACTTTATGTTGTCAAATAATAAATTCCCTGGAAAGTGTTAGTATGGAAGGCACCCGTGGATGCGGTAGCCATGGATTGTGAAAGAATGGTGGAAAAAGGAATACACTTTATTTCATGTTTGGGAACCGCCTATGATATATCTAGTATGTTAATATTGGGAATTCTCGGTCGTTTTCATTGACGGGAAAAGCATGCCTCTCAATACAATTTTATCTCTTAATTTAAGCTTTGAGCTCTCATGCTACTTCTTGAGCCTGCGTTGTTTTTTCCCTTGAAGATGAAAGGGTGATGCAGGAAAGTGGAGATAAGTATTTCCCCCGGTTTGAGAACCAAGGTATAAATCTAGTAGGAGGTACATACAAGTCCCCAATCTATGCACCTGCACAAACAATCAAACACTTGCACCCAACGCGATAAAGGGGTTGTCAATCCCTTCACGGTCACTTGCAAGGATGAGATCTGATAGAGATAGATATAAAAGATTACTAAAACGTAAAACAAAGTAAAAACAATTAAATTGCATCAAAGTATTTTTTGGGTTTTTTGGTTTATAGATCTAAAAATATATGATGGAAAATAGATCCGGAGGCCATAGGTTTCACTAGAGGCTTCTCTATTGAAAAAAAATACGGCGGGTGAACAAATTACTGCCAAGCAATTGATAGAAAAGCGCAAAGTTATGACAATATCCAAGGCAATGATCATGAATATAGGCATCACGTCCGTGTCAAGTAGACCGACTCCTGCCTGCATCTACTACTATTACTACACACATCGACCGCTATCTCGCATGCATCTAGAGTATTAAGTTCATAAGAACGGAGTGTCGGATTTCGGGTTTCGGCAGACCCTTGAGGTTCAAACACTGTGGTGCGCATGGAGATCTCTCCCCTACCGATCTACGTCCAATCTCCTCACGTGATCTAAGCTAGAAACAACGAACAACACAAGGGGCACGAGGTTTATACTGGTTCGGGCCACCGTTGTGGTGTAATACCCTACTCCAGTGTGTGGTGTGGTGGATTGCCTCGGGGGCTGATGATGAACAGTACAAGGGAAGAACAGCCTCGCGAGAGGTGTTCTTGAGCTGGTGCGATGAACTGCTGGGGCGAGTTCAGTCGCCTCTTTCTCTCTCTGCTAGGGTTCTACCAGATCTCTCGCTGTCTCTCTTTCATTCCCCCTGGGTGTCTCCTTTCTTCTATGGTGGCTAGCTCTATTTATAGGGGCCCTGGGCCTCTCCCCAAATAATGAGCAGGAAGGGCGCCAACAATTGGCCATTTTGAAGGGGAACATCTAGTACAAGTTATCCTGACCAAAGGTGGTCTTCGGCTGCCAAAAGCTCTGGTGATGATGCCGTCTTGGGCTCCACGGTGACCTCCGTCCTACCGCTCTGCTGGTCTTGGTCTCGTTGCACCGGAATGGTAACCTTTGCCCGATGCCTTGGCCTGTGCTTGCCCCCTTTGCACCAAAGGGGAAACAAGGACACTGCGCAGGCCGGCGCCCGCCTGGCACCCGCCTGGTCTCGATCGTCATGGCTTGCGTCACGGGCTCCTCGCGAGGTACCCCTGCCTTGATCTCTCCGCCTCCTCGCGAGCCTGCCTGATGAGGCTGCCTCTGAGGAAGATTTCCGTCGTCCGCCCCGCGAGGCTTGGCCCCTCGCGAGGGTCTTGAGCTTGAGCTGATGAAGATGGGCCGCGCTGGGCCCCCACTTGAGCCATGCCACAGGCCGCAGGCAGGCAAGTCTGGGGACCCCCGTTCCCAGAACACCGACACGGAGTAACACCTTAAGTAAGATGACATGATGTAGAGGGATAAACTCAAGCAATATGATGAAAACCCCATCATTTTACCCTTGATGGCAACAATACAATACATGCCTCGCTACCCCTACTATATTACTGGGTGAGGACACCGCAAGATTGAACCCAAAATTAAGCACCTCTCCCATTTCAAGAAGAACCATTCTAGTTGGCCAAACCAAACCAATAATTCAAAGAGAAATACAAAGATATTTGATCATGCATATAAGAATTCCGAAAAGACTCGAATAATATTCATAGTTAATCTTATAATAAATCCATAATTCAACAGATCTTGACAAACACACCGCAAAAGAATATTAAATCGGATAGAACTCCAAGAACATCACAGAGAAAATGGTATTGAAGATCATTGAGAGAGAAGAAGCCATCTAGCTACTAGCTATGGACCCGTAGGTCTGTGGTAAACTACTCACGCTTTGGAAGGAAGGGCAATAGAGTTGATGTAGATGCCCTTCGTGATCGAATCCCCCTCCGGTAGGGTGCCGGAAAAGGCCCCAAGATGGGATCTCATGGGAACAGAGGCTTGTGGTGGCGGAAAAGTATTTTTGGTGGACGGTTCTGGTGTTGGGGGAATATTTGGGTATTTATGGAGCGAAGATTAGGGTTAGGAGGTCTAGCGGGGGTTCCCCTAGGGCTTGTGGCCTCCCCATAGGTCTTCTGGCCTCCTCTCTAAGTCTCCAGCGTGTCTTCTAGTCCAAGAAAAATCATCGCAAAATTTTTATTCCGTTTGGACTCGGTTTGATATTCCTTTTCGGTAATACTCAAAAACAAGGAAAAAACAGAAACTATCACTAGGCTCTAGGTTAATAAGTTAGTCCCAAAAATAATATAAAATAACATATTAATGCATATAAAACATCCAAAACAGATAATATAATAGCATGGAACAATAAAAAATTATAGATACATTGGAGACGTATCAAGCATCCCCAAGCTTAATTCCTGCTCATCCAAAATTAGGTAAATGATAAAAATAGAATTTTTGATGTGGAATGCTACCTAACATATTTATCCATGTAATCTTGTTTATTGTGGTATGAATATTCAGATCCATAAGATTCAAAACAAAAGTTTAATATTGGCATGAAATCAATAATACTTCAAGCATATTAATACAATAATCGTTTCTTCTCAAAATAACATGGCAAAAGAAAGTTATCCCTACATAATCATATAGTCTGGCTATGCTCCATCTTCATCACACAAAGTATTTCATCATGCACAACCCCGATGACAAGCCAAGCAATTGTTTCACACTTTCGTATTCTCAAACTTTTTCAACTTTCACGCAATACATGAGCGTGAGCCATGGATATAGCACTATAAGTGGAATAGAATACGGTGATTGTGGAGAAGAAGAAAAGAAGGAGAAAGTCTCACATCAACTAGGCGTATCAATGGGCTATGGAGATGCCCATCAACAGATATCAATGTGAGTGAGTAGTGATTGCCATGCAACAGATGCACTAGAGCTATAAGTTTATGAAAGCTCAAAAAAAGAAACTAAGTGGGTGTACATCCAACTCACTTGCTCACAAAGACCTAGGGCAATTTGAGGAAGCCCATCATTGGAATATACAAGCCAAGTTCTATAATGAAAATTTTCCACTAGAATATACAAGCCAAGTTCTATAATGAAAATTTCCCACTAGCATATGAAAGTGACAAAATAGGAGACTCTCTATCATGAAGAACATGGTGCTACTTTGAAGCACAAGTGTGGAAAAAAGGATAGTAACATTGTCCCTTCTCTCTTTTCTCTCATTTTTTGGTGGGCTTCTTTGGCCTCTTTTCTTTTATTTGGGCTTCTTTGGTCTCTTTTATTTTTTATAAAGTCCGGAAACTCATCCCAACTTGTGAGGGAATCATAGCTTCCATCATCCTTTCCTCACATGGGACAATGCTCTAATAATGATGATCATCACACTTTTATTTACTTACAACTCAAGAATTACAACTCGATACTAGAACAAAAATATTACTCTATGTGAATGCCTCCGGGAGTGTACCAGGATGTGCAATAATAAAGAGTAACATGTATAAAAAATTATGAACGGTGGCCTTTCCACAAATACTATGTGAACTACATGATCATGAAAAGCAATATGACAATGATGGTGCGTGTCATAATAAACAAAGTGGTGGAAGTTGCATGGCAATATATCTCGGAATGACTATGGAAGTGCCATAATACGTAGGTATGGTGGTTGTTTTGAGGAAGGGTAAATGGTGGGTTAAATGCACCAGCAAAAGTTGTGCGGTACTAGACAAGCTAGCAATGGTGGAAGGGTGAGAGTGCGTATAATCCATGAACTCAACATTAGTCATAAAGAACTCACATACTTGCTGCGAAAATTTGTTAGTCATTGAAACAAAGTGCTACACGCATGCTCCTATGGGGATAGATTGGTAGGAAAATACCATCGCTCGTCCCCGACCGCCACTCATAAGGAGGACAATCCAAAAAAAATCATGCTCCGACTTGTTCACATAACAGTTCACCATATGTGCATGCTACAGGAATCATAAACTTTAACACAAGTATTTCTACCAATCCACAATTACTCACTACCATGGCTCGAATATCACCATCTTTATATCTCAAAACAATCATAAGGAATCAAACCTCTCATAGTATTCGATGATCTTCATATGAAAGTTTTTATTATATCCCTCTTGGATGCCCATCATATTAGGACTAAATTCATAACCTGAGAAAATTACCATGCTGTTTAGAGACTCTCAAAATAATACAAGTGAAGCATGAGAGTTCAAAAATTTCTATAAAATAAATCCACCGCTGTGCTCTAAAAAGATATAAGTGAAGCAATAGAGCAAAATTTCCTAGCTCAAAAGATATAAGTGAAGCACATAGAGTATTCTAATAAATTCATGATTCATGCGTGTCCCTCTCAAAAGGAGTGTACAACAAGGATGATTGTGGCAAACTAAAAAGCAAAGACTCATATCATACAAGACGCTCCAAGAAACATACATATCATGTGGTGAATAAAAATATAGCCTCTAGTAAATTTACCGATGGAATGAAGAAGAAAGAGGGGATGCCATCCGAGGAATCCCCAAGCTTAGATGCTTGGTTGTCCTTGAATATTACCTTGGTGTGCCTTGGGAATCCCCAAGATTAGTCTCTTGCCACTCCTTATTCCATAACCCATCAATTCTTTACCCAAAACTTGAAAACTTCACAACACAAAACTCAACAGAAAACTCATGAGATCCGTTAGTATAATAAAATAAATCACCACTTTTTGTACTGTTGTGAACTCATTCTTTATTTATATTGGTGTAATATCTACTGTACTCCAACTTCTCCATGGTTCATACCCCCCCCCCCCGATACTACCTGTAGATTCATGAAAATAAGCAAACAACACATAGAAAACAAAATCTGTCAAAAACAGAATAGTCTGTAGCAATCTGAAAACTTCTGATAATTCTGTAACTCCAAAAAATCTGAAAAATTAGGACAATCTAGGAAATTGTTATATCAATCTTGTGTAACAAAATTCAGATCAAAAGCATGCTTCTGTGATTTCTTAAAATTGTTTTACTGGGCACAAAAGTATATGTTTTTCAGCAAGGTCAAATCTACTATCACCATTGTGACGCCCTCGATTCAATCGTACACTAATCATACATGCAAGCATGTACGATCAAGATCAGGGACTCACGGGAAGATATCACAACACAACTCTACAAATAAAATAAGTCATACACGCATCATATTACAAACCAGGGGCCTCGAGGGCTCGAATATAAGAGCTCGATCATAGACGAGTCAGCGGAAGCAACAATATCTGAGTACATACATAAGATAAACAAGTTTTCCTTAAGAAGGCTAGCAAAAACTAGGATACATATCAAAAGAGGCGCAAACCTCCTGCCCGGGATCCTCCTAAACTACTCCTGGTCATCGTCAGCGGCCTGCGCGTAGTAGTAGGCACCTCCAGAGTAGTAGGAGTCGTCGTCCTCGATGGCGTCTGGCTCCTGGACTCAATCATCTGGTCGCAACAATCGAGTATAGAAAGGGGGAAAAGGGGAGCAAGGCAACCATGAGTACTCATCCAAAGTACTCGCAAGCAAGGAGCTACACTACATATGCATGCATTGGTATCAAATGGAAAAGGGATAGCATATGTGGACTGAACTGCAGAATGCTGGAATAAGAGGGGGATAGCTAATTTTGATGAAGTCTACGCTTCTGGCAACCTCCATCTTGCAGCATGTAGAAGAGAGTAGATGGTAAGTCCACCAAGTAACATCGCATAGCATAATCCTACCCGGTGATCCTCCCCTCGTCGCCCTGTGAGAGAGCGATCACCGATTGTATCTGGCACTTGGAAGGGTGTGTTTTATTAAGTATCTGGTTCTAGTTGTCATAAGGTCAAGGTACAACTCCAAGTCATCCTGTTACCGAAGATCATGGCTATTCGAATATATTAACTTCCCTGCAGGGGTGCACCACATTTCCCAACACGCTCGATCCCCTTTGTTCGGACACACTTTTCTGGATCAGGCCCGGCCTCGGAAGATCAACACGTCGCGGCCCTACCTAGGCACAATAGAGAGGTCAGCACGCCGGTCTAAATCCTATGGTGCAGGGGTCTGGGCCCATCGCCCATTGCACACCTGCACGTTGCGAACGCGGCCGGCGAGCAGACCTAGCCTCTGTTATACAAGAGCAGACATTCCAGTCCAACCCGGTGCGCGCCGCTCAGTCGCTGACGTCAAGAAGGCTTCGGCTGATACCACGACATCGAGTGCCCATAACTGTTCCCGCGTAGTTGGTTAGTGCATATAGGCCAGTGGCCAGACTCGGATCAAATACCCAGATCTCATTAAGCATGTTATTTTGACATAACCACGGACGCCGACCAGGGCCAGGCCCACCTCTCTCCTAGGTGGTCTCAACCTGCCCTGTCACTCCGCCACAATGTAACAGTCGGGGGCCTTCGGGAACCCAGTCCCACCTCTACCGGGATGGAGCCACCTGCCCCTTCAGCCCCCAACATCGGAATCACTTGCGGGTACTCAACGAGCTGACCCGACTTTAGTCATAACATGTATTATGTGTAATATATATAGTAAATACCCGTGATCAACACCCGACGCGATCACGGCCCGATAGTATAGCATGGCAGACTGACAAGAATGTAGGGCCACTGATGATAAACTAGCATCCTATACTAAGCATTTAGGATTGCAGGTAAGGTATCAACAACTGTAGCAACAATGACAGGGTATGCATCAGAATAGGATTAACAGAAAGCAGTAACATGCTACACTACTCTAATGCAAGCAGTATAGAGAAGAGTAGGCGATATCTGGTGATCAACGGGGGGGAGCTTGCCTGGTTGCTTTGGCAAGAAAGAGGGGTCGTCAACAGCGTAGTCGATTGGTGCACCAGCAGCGGCGTCAGTCTCGTAGTCTACCGGAGAGAAGAGGGGGAAGAAACAATGAATACAATGCAAACAGATGCATAATGATGCATGACATGACAAGTAGCGGTGCTAGGGGTGCCCTAACGCAGTATGAGGTGATATCGGTGAAGGGGGGAAACATCCGGGAAAATATCCCCGGTGTTTCACGTTTTCGGCCAGATGATCAGAGGGGAAAAGTTGTGTGTTCGCTATGCTAGGGATGCGTGGCGGACGAACGGGCTGCGTATCTGGATTTGTCTCGTCGTTCTGAGCAACTTTCATGTACAAAGTTTTTCCATCCGAGCTACGGTTTATTTTATATTAATTTTAAAAGATTTAAATCATTTTTAGGATTTATTTAATTATTTTTAATTCAACATTATCCAGAATAGTGCATGCTGACGTCAGCATGACGTCAGCAGTCAACAGGGGTGTTGACTGGTCAAACTGACGTGTGACACATGGAACACATCGTGAACCTGAGAAAGGTTCGGCAGAAGCTCCAATTGATATGCCACTTTTCCACGCCTTTCTAGAATAGTGAAGGGACCGATATAGCGAGGAGCTAGCTTGCCCTTGATCCCGAAGCGGTGAGAACCCTTCATTGGTGTAACCCGAAGATAAGCCTTTTCGCCAGGTTGATAGACCATGTCTTGGTGATGACGGTCATACTGACTTTTCTGACGTGACTGAGCAGTCTTGAGATTCTCGCGAATAATGCGGACTTGTTCTTCGGCCTGTTGGATAATATCCGGACCGAAGAGTGGACGTTCCCCAGTTTCTGACCAGTTCAGAGGGGTCTAACACTTTCATCCATATAACACTTAGAAGGGGGCCATCTTCAGACTAGCTTGATAGCTATTATTATAAGAGAACTCGACATACGGAAGAGATTCCTCCCATTTCTTGCTGAAGGAAATTACACAAGCTCGAAGCATGTCTTCAAGAACTTGGTTGACACGTTCAACCTGTCCTTGCGACTGAGGATGAAACGCAGTACTGAACGACAGATGAGTTCCCATAGCTTCTTGGAAACTTGTCCAGAATCTTGAAGTGAATAAGATGCCACGGTCTGAACTGATAACCAGTGGAATACCGTGAAGTGAAACAATTCTGGACATGTAGAGAGTTGCAAGCTGACTAGCAGTGATTGTTTCTTTGACCGCCAAAAAATGTGCAACTTTAGAAAGCCGGTCAATGACGACAAGAATAGCATCATCACCTTTCTGCGATTTGGGAAATCCAGTGACGAAGTCCATATCAACATGGTCCCATTTCCATTCAGGAATAGAGATAGGTTGCAGAGTTCCAACAGGCCTTTGATGTTCAGCTTTGAACAATGGCAAACGTCACACTCAGCAACATAACGAGCAATGTCCTGCTTCATATTAGACCACCAGAATCTCCGACGAATATCCTGATACATCTTTGTACTACCAGGATGGATGGACAGAGGCGTATCATGAGCTTCTTTCATAACCTTTTTAGTCTGGTCCAGGTTTTTCCTCGAACATGGTACCACTAGGCGGCCTTTAAAGTACAAGGCGCCATCATCGGCGATAGTGAAGAATGAGGGCTTTCCTTCTACGAGATGGCGTTTAATCTTCTGGACTTCAGAGTCATAACCTTGAATAGTCTTTATACCATCTACGAGATCTGGTACGACAGCCAGGGTATTTAGAGAACCCTTAGTAACAACACGAAGATTCATCTTTTGGAACTCTGGGGGAGGGGAGCGAGTGCTCCAGGAGGAACAATATGAAGGTTCAACTTTCTAAATTCTTTGACAAGCAAGGGCTGAACTTTGTGAACCTGGAGGTGGTTGCAGTAAGACTTGTGGCTCAAGGCATCAGCCATTACATTAGCCTTGCCTGGGGTATAGGATATACCCACGTCAAAGTCTGCAACAGTCTCCATCCATCTCTGCTGACGGAGGTTCAAGTCTGGTTGAGTAAACAGATACTTCAGACTTTGGTGGTCGGTGAAGATCTCGCAACGATTACCGAGAAGGTAATGTCGCCACTGCTTCAGAGCATGAATGACAGCAGCAAGCTCGAGGTCATGAACTGGGTAGTTTTCTTCGTGAGGGCGCAGTTGATGATAGGCATAAGCAATCACTCTACGCTCTTGCATTAGGACACAGCCTAATCCTTGACGGGAAGCGTCGCAGTAAATGACGAAGTCCTTCTTAGTATCAGGTGGAGCAAGCACTAGGGCAGAAGTCAACTTGTCTTTGAGTGTCTAGAAACTTTCCTGACACTCGTTTGTCCATTGGAACTTGACACCCTTATGCAACAGATTAGTCAGAGGCCTGGCGATCTTGGAGAAGTTCTCGACAAATCGACGGCAATAGCTGGCGAGGCCGAGAAAACTTATGACTTGCTTGACATTCTTCGGAGGAGTCCATTCGAGATTAGCCTGGACTCATTCAGGGTTGACGGCAATACCATCCTTGGAGATGACATGCCCAAGATAGGTTACTTCGGGGAGCCAGAATTCACACTTGGAATACTTAGCATAGAGTTGATGCTCTCGAAGCTTTTCCAGCACAAGACGAAGATGTTCAACATGTTCTTCTTTGTTCTTGGAAAATAGAATGATATCATCCAGATAAACCATGACGAACTTGTCGAGCTAATCCATGAATATATAGTTCATCAGACGAGACAAGGTGGCGGGAGCATTTGTTAAGCCGAATGACATGACAGTGTACTCGTATGATCCATATCGATTCACGAAGGCGGTCTTTGGGATATCCTCTTCACGAACACGGATCTGGTGGTAACCCAACCTCAAGTCGAGTTTGGAGAACACTGATGAGTCAGCCAGTTGATCATAAAGATCATTGATCCGAGGAAGAGGATATTTATTCTAAATGGTAGCTTAGTTTATAGGACGGTAGTCTTGGACTAATCGGTTTGTCCCATCCTTCTTCTTAACAAAGAGAGAAGGTGCTCCTCAAGGATAGCAACTAGGGAAAATGAAACCTTTGCTAAGAGATTTGTCGATTTCCTCCTTAAGCTCAATGAGTTCATGTGGCGGCATCTTGTAGGGTCGTTTGGCTATAGGGGTGGTGCCTGGTTTCAAGTCGATGATGAATTCTACAGCTCTAGCAGGGGGATCCCTGGAAGTTCTTCAGGGAAGACATCTTGGAATTTGCGAACGACAAGAATGTTTTCAATGCCCTCGAGTGGTGCAGCGTTCAATGCATTCAAGGCATAAAGCCGTGCCTCGGCGTTCTGAACTAGATGAGCTTGGTAAGCAATTATTTCATCAGAAGGGTGTAGCAGATGGACGGTCTTAGTGGCGCAAACTATAGAAGCAGTATGGCTTTCAACCAATCCATTCCCAGAATGAGGTCAATGCTACAGGACTTCAGTACGATGGGAGAGACAAGGAATTTCAGTCCTTCAATTTCAACGGGAACGTTGTGACTAACCATAGAGGTTTGACATTGGCCCGCATGAGTGTCTACCACTACGCAGTGTTCATCTCTTCGTATTTAATGCCATGCATGAATGCAAACTCAGCTGATATGAAAGAATGCGATGCTCCTGTATAAAATAAAATGGATGCTGGTACAGAATTTACGAGGAGTGTACCCATCATAGTAGCAGGATGGTCTAGAACTTCAGTCAGATCAACATGGTTGGCATGAACATGACCATAAGACCTGGCATTGTTGTTGCGAGGCTGGTTGCTTCCAGGCCAGCTGCAGGGAGGGCCAGCTGATTCTGGTTCTGGTTGCATTCCCTAGCACGGTGTCCTGGTTGACCACATCTGAAGCACATGCCATTATTGGGAGTGGGAACAGGAGCTCGGGGTGGTGGAGCTGGAAGTCTTGGCTGCCTAGTTGGTGGGGGAGGCAGATGCGGTGCATCATAGGACTGCCTTGGAGTAGGTGTAGTTGGCTGGTACATGCTGTTGGGAATCCATATCCTACGCTTCTGCGAGGACGGGCCCGAAGATGAGCCCGTGTCACGGTTGCGCCTGTGAGAGCTCTGGTGTTCCTGCAGACCAGTTTCGACATTGATGGCCTTGTTCACCAAGGTGGCGAAATCAGCAAAGTCATGCACTAGAAGTGCGAGCTTGATGTCAGCTTGAAGGCCATCACGGAACTTCTCCTGTCTGCGTGCATCAGTTGCAATGTCCTCTTCAGCATAGCGGGACAAGTCCAAAAACTCCCGCTGATAGGCTTCCACAGTTTTGTTGCCCTGGGTGAGGTTGCGGAACTCGCACTTCTTACGGTCCATGACTCCCTGAGGAATAAAGCGGGCACGGAAAGCATCTTGGAAGTCTGGTCAGGTGATGATTGTTCCAACCGGCAGAGTACGCCTGTGGCTGTCCCACCATTGGGCAGCGGGTCCTTTCAGGAAGAAGGAAGCAAAGGTGACATAGCTGGCAGGGGCTACATCAGCAGACTCCATCGCATAGGTGATGTCATGGAGCCAGTCATCAGCATCCACAGGCTGAGTTGAGATGCGGTACACAGTTGGGTTGAGGCGCATGAAATCCTGCATAGTCACTTGGGCTGGCTACTGGTTCATATTGGGGTGAGGAAACTGTGCCATAATATTCTCCATGAACTGGCGATTGAGCTCAAACTGTTGCATCATCCCAGCCATGTATTCAGGCGGTGGTGGGGGATGACCACCACGACCACGACCACTTGGTCTAACCATCCTACTAAAATATAACAGGGGTAATTCAGCATTGAAAAATTGCAAGGACAAGAATCATTCATGATGAAACATGCATAATGAAAGGAACACGATAGATACTACATAGTAGTTGGCATATCTTACAAAAGAGATCATGCATAGAGTTCGGTACACATAGTTCATTACACAGACTAAGAACATCATAGGTGGCACGCAGGCTCGCGGCGAATGCATCTAACACTAACAAGCAAGCCTACATCAGTCCCAGGAGGAACTGTGGAGGTAGGTGTAGCCTGACAGCTGGTAGTGATGCGACGGGAAGTCCTCCACGTGAGTAGCCTGGGTTCCGCGGATACTCTGGGGCGGAACCCAACGCGCATGTGGCAGAAGAGGACCAAGTGCGAGAGAGTAGCCTCCCAGAACTAGCCAGCCAACACCCTGGGGCATCACGGTCCTGGCAGGGTAGATCACAGAATGCGACAGATCACCAGATCGGACAGAGGGGTGCAACAACGTCAGAGCATGGTATAGGTGCTGACGGGTGGTGTACAACTCGTGGCGGAGAGCTCGATTAGCTCTAGCCATCCCATCAGCATGCAGAACCAGGTTATGATGGTAGAAGGGCCCTCGGGTGACGGTGGAGTAGGCAGCAGTGTAGTACCCCTCCACCCCAACATTGGATGCGATAGCAATGTGCCTAAAAGGGGAGGTGTCCATCTCCTGATACTCTCCACAAAGACGTGTTAGAGCAGCATAAGCAGCATTGTGGACCGCCATGTCGATAGTCACTCCAACACCATGAGTAGTGTGCAGCACGGTAGAGGAGTCATACTCCAGAGAGTAGAGGTGGACGATGGCACGGTACTACTCCTGGTTAAAGTCCTGGTACTCCTTGTAGACGGTGTACTCAGGGTGCCAGCGATAACCCAGATAGGTCATCATCTCAACCAACACAATAGGTGATCTAGAGGCACCAATGGCCATCGTGTGGCACACGACCTGTCTCATGGGTTCCATCTGAAAACAAAGATGTTTCAAAGGAGTCAAATGATAGTGTGGATAATGTTCAATATACTACTCTAAGGAATAGCTAGGGCTTATCCAACTTTGGGGTGAACGTGATCACATGATCCTAATGTTAGAGTTAGTAAAATCGTTTAACCCGAGTAGAAGAGAGTTCAGAGTCCCGAGTAAGGATCGAGGAGTAAAAGATCCTAATACCACCCAAATGGTGACGTGGGCCCATAAGACACACAACCATGTTAGTAAAAAGTTTTGCAATGTCTAGACTCGACTTCGGGCAAGGAGTGTGGAAGGGGGATTCCAACAGACAGTCGTCTCTCATACCAACTTGTGACGCCCCCGATTCAATCGTACACTAATCATACATGCAAATGTGTACGATCAAGATCAGGGACTCATGGGAAGATATCACAACACAACTCTACAAATAAAATAGGTCATACAAGCATCATATTACAAGCCGGGGGCCTCAAGGGCTCGAATACAAGAGCTTGATCATAGAATAGTCAGTGGAAGCAACAATATCTGAGTACAGACATAAGATAAACAAGTTTGCCTTAAGAAGGCTAGCACAAACTGGGATACATATCGAAAGAGGCGCATGCCTCCTGCCTGGGATTCTCCTAAACTACTCCTGGTCGTCGTCAGCGGCCTGCACGTAGTAGTAGGCACCTCCAGAGTAGTAGGAGTCGTCATCAACGATGGCGTCTGGCTCCTGGACTCCATCATATGGTCGCAACAATCGGGTATAGAAAGGGGGAAAAAGGGGAGCAAGGCAACCGTGAGTACTCATCCAAAGTACTCGCAAGCAAGGAGCTACACTACATATGCATGCATTGGTATCAAATGGAAAAGGGATATCATATGTGGACTGAAATGCAGAATGCCGGAATAAGAGGGGGATAGCTAATCCTGACGAAGTCTATGCTTCTGGAAACCTCCATCTTGCAGCATGTACAAGAGAGTAGATGGTAAGTTCACCAAGTAACATCGCATAGCATAATCCTACCCGGTGATCCTCCCCTCGTCGCCCTGTGAGAGAGCGATCACGGGTTGTATCTGGCACTTGGAAGGGTGTGTTTTATTAAGTATCCGGTTCTAGTTGTCATAAGGTCAAGGTACAACTCCAAGTCGTCCTATTACCGAAGATCACAGCTATTCGAATAGATTAACTTCCCTGCAGGGGTGCACCACATTTCCCAACACGCTCGATCCCCTTGGTCCGGACACACTTTTCTGGGTCATGCCCAGCCTCGTAAGATCAACACATCGCGGCCCTACCTAGGCACAACAGAGAGGTCAGCACACCGGTCTAAATCCTATGGCGCAGGGGTCTGGGCCCATCGCCCATTGCACACCTACATGTTGCGAACGCGACCGGCGAGCAGACCTAGCCTCCCTTATACAAGAGCAGGCGTTCCAGTCCAACCCGGTGCGCGCCGCTCAGTCACTGATGTCAAGAAGGCTTCGGCTGATACCACAACATCGAGTGCCCAAAACTGTTCCCGCGTAGTTGGCTAGTGCGTATAGGCTAGTGGCCAGACTCAGATTGAAAGTGCGTTATATTGACTAGAGGGGGGGTGAATAGGCGATTTTTATGAAATTCTTCACTGAGGAATTTGCTGGTGAGGAAATTCCTTAGCGAAGAACTACCAGCAGCGGAATGAGTACTCAAAAGTAAACATAACAGAATACAAGCATAGTCATCATGATGAAATGAAGACAGGCACAAAGTACAGAAGCGTAAACATAGGATGAAGACAAACTTACTGAAGAAATTGAACTAAGGAAATTGAGAAAGTCTTCAGTCAAAGTCTTCAAACACAGATATGAACAAGCACACAACACAGTTATGAGGAAATGAAAGAGTTGAGGAAATAAAACCAGTAAGCTTGGTGAAGACAATGATTTGGTAGACCAGTTCCAACTGCTGTCTCAGTTGTACGTCTGGTTGGAGCGGTTGAGTATTTAAACTCGAGGACACATAGTACCGGACACCCAATCCTGAACACGTAGCTCAGGACACCCAGTCCTCATCGTATTCTCCTTGAACTAAGGTCACATAGACCTCGTCCAATCACTCGTGGTAAGTCTTCAGGCAACTTCCAAACCTTCACAAACTCGGTCACTTGGCGACCCACAATTCCTCTTGGATGCTCTAGACCATGACGCCTAACTGTCTGAAAGAAGCACAGTCTTCAAAGGTAACAAGTGTCGGATCCACGCAAGATCAATCTCTTCAGTGATGCTCAAACACTTGGGGTTTGTAGGTGTTTGGGTTTTGGGTTTTTGGTTTTTCCTCACTTGATGATTTTCGCTCAAAGTCCTCAGAGGATGGGTTGCTCTCAAATGACAAGTGTCAGTTTCTCTCGGAGCAGCCAACCAGCTAGTGGTTGAAGGGGCAGCTATTTATAGCCTAGGGAGCAGCCCGACATGATAAGACATAAATGCCCTTCAATGATATGACCGTTAGGTGGATAGATATTTTGGGACAGCTGGCGCATAGCACAGCAATGGTCGGAATTTTGAGTAGAAAAATCCTCAGGGCTATCATGTTCCTCACTGTGTAGGAAATCCGCACTGGCGAATTCCTAACTCCTCAGTCAGAACAAATTCCTCAGAGACCAGAAGAACCTCATCTCTGTCACTAAAGAAATTGACTGAACTGTATGAGATTTCCAATGGCTTCACTCAAAGGGATTGGTAGGTGTAGGATTTTGAGTTGAGCATCACTTGGAATTTTCCTTAGTATTTCCTCGACCCCCTTTAACAGTATGGTGTTTCCTATGACTCAAGAAAGAGAAAATGAAACTACGAAAACAAAAGTCTTCACGCTTCATGTTCCTCGAATGAATACCAAGTCTTCACGGTCACACCATTTTCTTCACTTTCAAAGTCTTCAGAAAGTCTTCAGAGATCCAAAGTCTTTAGTCGAAGAACTTCATTTTTAGGGGTCGACTTTCTCTGTAAATATCAAACTCCTCATAGACTTATAGACCTATGTACACTCACAAATGCATTAGTCCTTTAGCCTATAAGTCTTCAATACACCAAAATCACTAAGAGGCGCTAGATGCACTTACAATCTCCCCCTTTTTGGTGATTGATGACAATATAGGTTAAGTTTTCAACGGGGATAAACATATGAAGTGTAAATACTGATATTGAGGAATTTGATTGCAAGATATAGAAGAACTCCCCTGAAGATGTGCATAGTGAGGAATTTGCTTTTGAAGCAATGCACACTTGAAGAGTTGAATCATGGAGATCTCCCCCTATATCTTGTAATTCATACACGCAGTTGATATATAACAGTGAAGAATTTGAAATGCATGATGAAATATGGTGACTGATGTAATTCAGCATGCGTGCAATAATATTAACGAGGAATAAGCATGCAGAAAAATGTATCGAGAGTATCAGAGCACCATTGGGTTTAAGTTTACAACTCGATCCAATAAAGTCACAGAAGAACGAGAGTTGTTACTTAACAAAAAAACGCCCATATAGAAAGACCCGCTTGAAGACTAACTCAAAATTCTCCCCCTTTGTCATCAAATGACCAAAAGGATCGAATATGAGGACTAACGCCCCTGAAGAATATCAAGTTGATGAAGGAGCGCCAGCATTGTTGGGGTCGTTCGTTGTAGTAGGGCCTGCCGCAGTGTCGTCCAAGTCTTCATTTTCACCAGTGTCGCGCAATGAAGAATATGAGCTGGCCACCAGAGAAGGAACCTTGACTTTCTTGAATTTCTTCGATGGAGGTGTAGACCTGTCAAAATCTTCTTTGAGACCCATGTTCTTCAGATCTTCTTCACCATACAGATGTGACAGGATTGCCCTGGTGCGACCGAAGACTTGATGGAGGTAGTAGTGGTTTTTCTTCACTGCATTATGTGTGGCAGTCATGTTGTGAAGAAGTGAACCAAACTGACGCTTAACCCATTTGTGATTTCGATCCACCTTCTGGTGAAGACTAAGCAGAAGTTCACGGTCAGTCATCACGCGCGGAGCAGTGGCTTGAGGAGTGGACTTGGGTGCATTGGCAGAGTCATCATTGGTGGAATAAGATGCAGCTTTGCGAAACTGACCATCCAATGGACGAATGCCTTCATCTATTACAGCTGGTGCCTTGCCCTTTCCATCAACTAAGGAATATGTCCGCTTGAGGACTTTAATTGGGAGGTAAGTAGCTAAGGTGATTCTGGAAATCAGCTTTGTAATTGAGTGAAGACCTTGTCCTGAGGAATCTCATAATCCAAGGTGCATAAGGCTTCAGCTCAAACGGAGACAGTGCAACATTTTCCATAGTCCTCATGAAGAAATTGTGATAATTGACAGGAATGCCACTAACGATGTTGAATACCAGATTCTTCATGATGCCAACAATTTCCTCATCAGATGAGTTGTGGCCTTTGATAGGACTGATTGTCCTCGTAAGAATACGATAGACATTTCTGGGCACGTACAACAATTCCTTCACGAGGAATTTGGTTCTTGGTGCTTGACTTGGCTTCAAAGGTTTCATCAGCACCTGCATGTAATGATGTGTGAGCTCAGGTTCACTGTAGATGCAGCGAGCTTCCTCAAGGGGAGGACTGAGTGGTAGAGCACGAAGCAATTCAGAGGCTGGTGCAATGTAGTGAGTGTTTTCAGACATCCAGTCCAGCACCCATGAATTCACATCTTCAGCATCTCCGGTGATGTGCAGTGTTGCATAGAATTGAAGAATCAGTTCTTCATTCCAACCGCAGATGTTAGAGCAAAAGTTTAGCAATCCAGCATCGTGAAGAACACTGAGGACTGGTGCGAAGCACATCAAAGATTCCATATCCACGTGAGGAATATGCTCATGGTAGAAGATCTTCTCCTTGTTGAACAGCACTGAGGAATAGAAATTGGCTTGACTAGCAGTTCAGAAACGCCTCTTCCTAATGCGAGCAGGGTTATATGGGTTGTAATCTTCGAAGAATACATGCTCACCGAAGAAATCATCAGCCTTGAACTTTTGCTTGCGTGAGAATGGGTCCTTTGGATTTGGCAGAGGAGTGTCAGTGAGTTGCATCACGACCTCAGGAATCTCAATCGCAGGTTCTTTAGGCTGAGAAATTTCTGGTTCCTCCTCAGTGGCAGTCTGCATAGTTGGTTGTTCAGCAGCAGCAGTTTCTTCAGCGCTAGTGGCTGGAATTTCCTCATGGACAGATGCAGTGGGATGAGTTTCTTCAGAGCCTATTTGTACAGTTTGTGTGGGGGACTGAGGAATTTGCTGTAGAGGGGTGGACATTGGAGAGTTTGGATGCTGACTTTCCCAGAATTCATCACTGATTACGGGTGTGGAGCAGCCAATGTCCACATCTCCATCTTCCATTTCTTTAATGCCAGCCTCTTCAGCTGTGAACTGAGGCATAGGAGAGGAGATGATAGGTGTTGAAGGGATTGCATCCACTTCAATTTCTTCATCCAATGGTTCAGACGAAGCAGCAGAAGGAGTATCTTTATCAGATCCGCTAGGGATCACATATTCTTCATCAAAAGGAACAAGGTCCTTTGATGGCCTGGTTGAGATGGGAATAGCATCAATCGGATTTGCAAATGAACTTGTCATAGGCTTCATCTTCTTCGGAGCTAAAGAATCTGAAGCAACTGATGCTTTCCTTTTCTTCACTGCAGCACGCTCTGCAGCCTTGGTCTTCTTCACATCTGATGCATATGGAAGGATTGGAGTTGAAGTTGGTGCAGGAGCAGCTGAGGAATCTGATTGATTTTCTTCAGGCACAACTGATGCAATTGCCCTGAGTTCTTCAGTTTCTTCAGGCGCACCACTAGTGGGTGCCCTGTTAATTTCTTTAGCGGCTGGAATGTAGTCATCAGCCCTGGAACTCACATTATCTTCAGCAGCCTGATTGTCATCAGTGGTGCTGGCATTTTCTTCAGTAGGCTGAGAAGATGCTTCAGCCTGAGGAATTTCCTGTTGCGTTGGGGCTGCAACATTGGAAGTGAAGTTATCCGCAAGTTTCACAAAACGAACCTTGGCTCCAAGCCAATCAGCGCGATATGTGTCAAAGTCATCACTGAGTTTCTTGATCTCAGTCTGAATAGTGACAAGTTCTTCAGTTGTCATAGAGACAACATTTTTCTTCAGATAGCGCTCTTTCTTGTACTGCGCTTTCTTGATCTGCCTGGCCTTCTCAAATTTCCACTTTTCTTCTTGAATGAAGTGAGTCAACATGTGACTTTGACCAGGAGTCAGCTTGAAATCAGGCAAGGGGGTGTTGGGGTCCTTGTGCCAAACATCAATGTAGTCGAGGATCAACTTGGGATCCAAAAGCAGTGGCACCTCTGATCCTTTGGCCCTAGCGGCCCTGACTTGCCTGTCTCTGATGATTTCTGCAAGTTCATCATCATCACCTTCGTATTCTTCAGACGGTACTTGGAAAGCGACTTGTTTCTTTTGAGGACTTGGGCGAGGACCTCGTCTAGCAGTGGCCTTTGTCTTCAGCAGTGAGGGGCCAGCTGAGGAACTTGGTGCAGCTGAGGAACTAGATGAGACACCTGAGGCAATGGAGATGCCTGCATTCCTTTGGCACGAGGCGAGATGCACAGGTGATGAGGATTTAGTCGGAACAGCTGAGGGCTTTGGCGGAGGAGATGAGGACTTTGGAGGAACAAGAGCAGCATGAGGAATTGGCCGTGAGGGCTTTGAGGATTTTGGCCGTGTGAAAGTGCGTTATATCGACTAGAGGGGGGTGAATAGGCGATTTTTATGAAATTCTTCACTGAGGAATTTGCCGGTGAGGAAATTCCTTAGCGAAGAACTACTAGCAGCAGAATAAGTACTCAAAGGTAAACATAACGGAATACAAGCATAATCATCATGATGAAATGAAGACAGGCACAGAGTACAGGAAGCGTAATCACAGGATAACACAGGATGAAGACAAACAGACTGAAGAAATTGAACTGAGGAAATTGAGAAAGTGTTCAGTCAAAGTCTTCAAAGACAGATATGAACAAACACACAGCACAATTATGAGGAAGTGAAAGAGTTGAGGAAATAGAACCAGTAAGCTCGGTGAAGACAATGATTTGGTAGACCAGTTCCAACTGCTGTCTCAGTTGCACGTCTGGTTGGAGCGGCTGAGTATTTAAACTCGAGGACACACAGTCCCGGACACCCAGTCAAGGACACTTACTCCAAGACACCCAGTCCTCACCGTATTCTTCTTGAACTAAGGTCACACAGAACTCGTCCAATCACTCGTGGTAAGTCTTCAGGCGACTTCCAAACCTTCACAAACTTGGTCACTCGGCGATCCACAATTCCTCTTGGATGCTCTAGACCATGACGCCTAACCGTCTGGAAGAAGCACAGTCTTCAAAGGTAACAAGCGTTGGATCCACTCAGGATCAATCTCTTCAGTGATGCTCAATCACTTGGGGTTTGTAGGTGTTTGGGTTTTGGGTTTTTGGTTTTTCCTCACTTGATGATTTTCGCTCAAAGTCCTCGGAGGATGGGTTGCTCTCAAATGACAAGTGTCAGTTTCTCTCGGAGCAGCCAACCAGCTAGTGGTTGTAGGGGGCGGCTATTTATAGCCTAGGGAGCAGCCCAACATGATAAGACATAAATGCCCTTCAATGATATGACCGTTAGGTGGATAGATATTTTGGGACAGCTGGCGCATAGCACAACAACGGTCGGAATTTTGAGTAGCAAAATCCTCAGGGCTATCATGTTCCTCACTGTGTAGGCAATCCGCACTGGCGAATTCCTAACTCCCCAGTCATGACAAATTCCTCAGAGACCAGAAGAACTTCGTCTCTGTCACTAAAGAAATTGACTGAACTGTATGAGATTTCCAATGGCTTCACTCGAAGGGATTGGTAGGTGTAGGATTTTGAGTTGAGCATCACATGGAAAGTTTTCCTTAGTATTTCCTCGACCCCCTTTAACAGTACGGTGTTTCCTATGACTCAAGAAAGAGAAAAACAAAACTATGAATACAAAAGTCTTCAAGCTTCATATTTCTCGCATGAATATCAAGTCTTCACGGGCACACCAATTTCTTCACTTTCAAAGTCTTCATGAAAGTCTTCAGAAATACCAAAATCTTCAGTCGAAGATATTCATTTTTAGGGGTCGACTTTTCCTGTAAATATCAAACTCCTCATAGACTTATAGACATGTGTACACTCACACACGCATTAGTCCCTTAACCTATAAGTCTTCAATACACCAAAATCACTAAGGGGCACTAGATGCACTTACAATCTCCCCCTTTTTGGTGATTGATGACAATATAGGTTAAGTTTTCAACGGGGATAAACATATGAAGTGTAAATACTGATATTGAGGAATTTGATTGCAAGATATAGAAGAACTCCCCCTGAAGATGTGCATAGTGAGGAATTTGCTTTTGAAGCAATGCACACTTGAAGAGTTGAATCATGGAGATCTCCCCCTATATCTTGTAATTCATACACGCATTTAACATATAATATGAAGAATTTGAAATGCATGATGAAATATGGCGCCTGATGAAATTCAGCATGCATGCAATAATATTAACAAGGAATAAGCATGCAGAATAGTGCATCAAGAGTATCAGAGCACAGTGCATCAAAAGTATCAGAGCACCACGGGTTTAAGATTACAACTCGACCCAATAAAGTTTCAGAAGAACGAGAGTTGTAACTTAGCAAAAAAACGCCCATATAGTAGACCCGCTTGAAGACTAACTCATATTTCTCCCCCTTTGTCATCGAATGACCAAAAGGATCGAAAATGAGGACTAACGCCCCTGAAGATAATCATGTTGATGAAGGAGCGCCAGCGTTGTTGGGGTCGTTGGTTGATGTAGGGCCTGCCGCAGTGTCTTCCAAATCTTCATGTTCATCAGTGTCGCGCGATGAAGAATATGAGCTGGCCACCAGAGAAGGAACCTTGACCTTCTTGAATTTCTTCGGTGAAGGTGCAGACCAGTCAAAATCTTCATTAAGACCCATGTTCTTCAGATCTTCTTCACCATACAGATGTGACAGGATTGCCCAGGTGCGACCGAAGACTTGATGGAGGTAGTAGTGGTTTTTCTTCACTACATTGTGTGTGGCAGTCATGTTGTGAAGAAATGAACCAAACTGACGCTTAACCCATTTGTGATTTCAATTCACCTTCTGGTGAAGACTAAGCAGAAGTTCACGGTCAGTCATCACGCGCGGAGCAGTGGCTTGAGGAGTGGACTTGGGTGCATTGGCAGAGTCATGTGTGGCAGAGTCATCATTGGTGGAATAAGATGCAGCTTTGCGAAACTAACCATCCAATGGACGAATGCCTTCATCAATTACAGCTGGTGCCTTGCCCTTTCCATCAACTGAGGAATATGTTTGCTTGAGGACTTCAATTGGGGGCAAGTAGCTGAGATGATTCTGGAAATTAGCTTTGTAGTTGAGTGAAGACCTTGTCCTGAGGAATCTCATGATCCAAGGTGCATAAGGCTTCAGCTCAAACGGAGACAGTGCAACATTGGCCATAGTCCTCATGAAGAAATCATGATAATTGACAAGAATGCCATGAATGATGTTGAATACCAGATTCTTCATGATGCCAACAATTTCCTCATCAGTTGAGTCGTGGCCTTTGATAGGACTGATTGTCCTCGTAAGAATACGATAGACAGTTCTGGGCATGTACAACAATTCCTTCACGAGGAATTTGGTTCTTGGTGCTTGACCTGGCTTCAAAGGTTTCATCAGCACCTGCATGTAATGATGTGTGAGCTCAGGTTCACTGTAGATGCAGCGAGCTTCTTCAAGGGGAGGACTGAGTGGTAGAGCACGAAGCAATTCAGAGGCTAGGGCAGTGTAGT
The DNA here is from genome assembly GCF_002162155.2 of Triticum dicoccoides. Taxonomy (NCBI): domain Eukaryota; kingdom Viridiplantae; phylum Streptophyta; class Magnoliopsida; order Poales; family Poaceae; genus Triticum; species Triticum dicoccoides. The sequence goes on from NC_041386.1 coordinate 43,312,555, forward strand.
GAGTGTTTTCAGACATCCAGTCCAGCACCCATGAATTCACATCTTCAGCATCTCCGGTGATATGCAGCGTTGCATAGAATTGAAGAATCAGTTCTTCATTCCAATTGCAGATGTCAGAGCAAAAGTTGAGCAGCCCAGCATCGTGAAGAACACTGAGGACTGGTGCGAAGCATGGCAGAGATTCCATATCCACGTGAGGAATATGCTCATGGTAAAAAATCTTCTCCTTGTTGAACAGCACTAAGGAATAGAAATTGGCTTGACTAGTAGTCCAGAAACGCCTCTTCCTAATGCGAGCAGAGTCATATGGGTTGTAATCTTCGAAGAATACGTGCTTGCCGAAGAAATCATCATCCTTGAACTTTTGCTTGCGTGAGAATGGATCCTTTGGCTTCGGCAGAGGAGTGTCAGTGAGTTACATCACGACCTCAGGAATCTCAATCGCAGGTTCTTCAGGTTGAGGAATTTCTGGTTCCTCCTCAGTGGCAGTCTGCGTAGTTGGTTGTTCAGCAGCAGCAGTTTCTTCAGCGCTAGTGGCTGGAATTTACTCATGGACAGATGTAGTGGGATGAGTTTCTTCAGAGCCCAGGTGAATAGTTTGTGTGGGGGACTGAGGAATTTGCTGTAGAGGGGTGAACATTGGAGAGTTTGGATGCTGAATTTCCCAGAATTCATCACTGATTACGGGTGTGGAGCAGCCAGTGTCCACATCTTCATCTTCCATTTCTTCAACGCCAGCCTCTTCAGCTGTGAACTGAGGCATAGGCGAGGAGATGATAGGTGTTGAAGGGATATCATCCACTTCAATTTCTTCATCGATTGGTTCAGACGAAGCAGGAGAAGGAGTTTCGTCATCAGATCCGCTGGGGATCACATATTCTTCATCAAAGGGAATGAGGTCCTTTGATGGCCTGGTTGAGATGGGAACAACATCAATCGGATGTGCAAATGAACTTGTCATAGGCTTCATTTTCTTTGGAGCTGAAGAATCTGAAGCAGCTGATGCTTTCCTTTTCTTCACTGCAGCATGCTCTGCAGCCTTGGTCTTCTTCACATCCGATGCAGATGGAAGGATTGGAGTTGAAGTTGGTGTAGGAGCAGCTGAGGAATCTGGTTGATTTTCTTCAGGCATAACTGATGCAGTTGCCCTGAGTTCTTCAGTTTCTTCAGGCACACCACTAGTGGGTGCCCTGTTAATTTCTTTAGCGGCTGGAATGTAGTCATCAGCCCTGGAACTCACATTATCTTCAGCAGCCTGATTGTCATCAGTGGTGCTGGCATTTTCTTCAGTAGGCTGAGAAGATGCTTCAGCCTGAGGAATTTCCTGTTGCGTTGGGGCTGCAACATTGGAAGTGAAGTTATCCGCAAGTTTCACAAAACGAACCTTGGATCCAAGCCAATCAGCGCGATATGCTTCAAAGTCATCACTGAGTTTCTTAATCTCAGTCTGAGTAGTGACAAGTTCTTCAGTTGTCATAGAGACAATGTTTTTCTTCAGATAGCACTCTTTCTTGTACTGTGCTTTCTTGATCTGCCTGGCCTTCTCAAATTTCCACTTTTCTTCTTGAATGAAGTGGGTCAGCATGTGACTCTGGCCAGGAGTCAGCTTGAAGTCAGGCAAGGGAGTGTTGGGGTCCTTGTGCCAATCATCAATGTAGTCGAGGATCAGCTTGGGATCCAAAAGTAGTGGCACCTCTGATCCTTTGGCTCTAGCGGCCCTGACTGCCTGTCTCTGATGATTTCTGCAAGTTCATCATCATTAGCTTCGTCTTCATCAGACGACACTTGGAAAGCGACTTGCTTCTTTTGAGGACTTGGGCGTGGACCTCGTCCAGCAGTGGCCTTTGTCTTCAGCAGTGAGGGGCCAGCTGAGGAATTTGGTGCAGCTGAGGAACTAGCTGAGACACCTGAGGCAATGGAGATGCCGACAGTCCTTTGGCACGAAGAGAGGTGCACATGTGCTGAGGATTTGGTCGGAACAGCTGAAGGATTTGGCAGATGAGCTAAGGACTTTGGAGGAATAGGAGTAGCATGAGGAATTGGTCGTGAGGGCTTTGATGATTCTGGCCGTGAGGGCATTGCTGAGGAAGCACTTGGCTTGCACGCAGGCTTCTTTGACATAGCCTTCTTTGGCTTGACAGCAAGGACCTCAGCAGAGGTAGCAGCAGCAGCAGAGTCTTCATTAAATTTCCTCACTGCTTCTTTGGCTTGCTTAGCCAACTTGCCTTGGCGCTTGGCCCATTCATCAGGATAGTCCTCACCTCGCTTGAGGCTGGTGGGATCAGCAATTTGGCCAGATGCCAGTGGTGCTCTTGGGCATGGAGGATTGAGTGCGAATTTCTTCATGTACTTGGGAGTGACATATTTGTACTCCCTCCATTCTCTTGCCCATCTCCTCTCTATCTTCTGAATGCACACTTTGCGCTCATTCTTGGTTTCCTCAGTAGGTGTGTAGTACCCAGCATATATGTCATCAGGGATTTCAAACGCTGTATTTACCTCAGGCCTCTTTCCTTCCTTCTGTGGCCTTTTACCATCAGCCATTTTCTTCAGTTGAGGAATTTGAACAATCGAATTCTCTAAAGAAGTATGCAACTTTTCTTCAAGGAACGCTGCAAATGAGTTAAGTTGATGAGAACCTAGTGATTCAGCAGCTGACATGTGTACCTGCGAACAGAGTATAGTTGCGAGGAATTTGGAGAGGTCATACGTGTTCTCAGAAGGTTTTTCAAAATGAACAAGTTTGAGGAATTTGACCAGATGAGTCTTGAAGATTTTCACTAAGCGTTCTTTGTCTTAGGTTCCAGAGTTGTATAGATCGAAGATCCACACAATTGAGGAATCTTGAAGAAAAATGATGCTTAGAGAAACGAATCAAGAACAGATGACTTTGTGAGGTGTTCAGTGTGTGAAGATATGAAGAAAAACACTTTTCAAGATTTTGTAGATAATCATTCGAATCAACGAGGGCAGTAAAAGTAACTTTTATTTACCCTGGACGAAGAACACGATGAACTGGAGTGAGGAGATGTGAAGTTCGTCTGTGTAGATCTTCCACGCCCTAACTTGGCGGAGGAAGACGGCTACGACGGCGGCAGAGTGAAGATTTCCACGGTCGGCGCGAGTACGTCAGCGACGAGGTCGAGGCAGTGAAGCTCTTCCTCACCGGCGGTGATGAAGTAGCGGCGGCGCTAGGGTTTGAGAAGCTCGAGCTGGAGAGAGAGGTCGAGCGGAGTAAAAGAAGTGAGGAAGGGGCGGAGGGGTATTTATAGCCAAGGTGAAAAACTGCTCGCCCAAAGAAATTGGACGAACGTGCCCCTGACCCTTCTCATTCGCTTGACATGTGTCACCCACGTACTGAGAGGTGGAGATCGTGTGCAATCGTGGGTGATTGGATAAGTATAACGTGGGATGCGGAACGGTTTGAGCGGCAAAGCCAAAAATTTCGATAAGATAGGTTTTAAAGTTCTGTTCGCAATTTCTTCAGCTGACAAGGACACAGTGAAGATTTTGAACGAGTTTCAAAATAGAACGCACATGAAGAATTTGTGAACAGATTGGGTTGAGTATAGCATAGAGGGGAAGGGTCCGATCACATTCACTTAGCAGAAAACCAACTTGAAGAAATAGCAATAAGTGAATGTTGTAGAGGACATAAACTCATATATATAATATATATATCCAATGAAGAAAAACGACGGAAACAGTGAAGACTATGCAAAGTTGAAGAATATGAATAATTTGAGGAATTTGAACTTTTGGTGGTGGCGTGACCCACCGTATAAGAATGATGATTTCAGACACCGCGTACAATTATCGCAGGGTTCTGAGAATCAAATTCTTCATTAATTTCTTCACACTAAGAGTGTTATTCTTCATTGATTGAAGAAAAATGTTTCTTCATGTGTTGCACATCTAAGTCATCAATTTTGCATAAGTGTTAGGATGAGTGTCCTTTTCAAAGAACATTCGAAGATTCTAGGATATTTAGCTCACACTGCAACTTGCTAAATCTCTTCTCATCCAAGGGCTTAGTGAAGATATCGGCTAGCTGTTCTTCATTATTCACATGCTCAATAGAAATGTCGCCCTTCAACACATGATCACAAAGAAAATGATGACGAATCTGAATGTGCTTTGTCTTCGAGTGCTGAACTGGGTTGTGAGCAATCTTGATGGCACTCTCATTGTCACAGAAGAGAGGCACATTCTTCATGTTGACGCCGTAGTCCTTGAGAGTTTGCTTCATCCATAGCAATTGGGCACAGCAAGAACCAGCGGCAATGTACTCAGCTTCAGCAGTAGATAGTGATACGTAGTTCTGTTTCTTCGAGGACCAACAGACCAAAGATCGTCCGAGGAAATGACATGTACCAGATGTTGACTTGCGGTCCACACGATCACCAGCATAGTCAGAGTCAGAATAACCAATGAGATCAAAAGCCGAGCCCTTGGGGTACCATAATCCAAGTGTTGGTGTGTGAGCTAGATATCTAAGAATATACTTCACAGCCTTATGGTGTGATTCCTTCGGTGTAGCTTGAAATCGGGCACACATGCAAACACTAAGCATTATATCTGGCCTAGATGCACATAAGTACAATAAAGAACCTATCATGGAGCGGTATACCTTATGATCGAAGTCAATACCATTTTCATCAGTGCACAGATGGCCATTTGTGGGCATAGGAATTTTGACGCCTTTGCAATCTTGCATGCCGAATTTCCTCAGTACATCCTTGAGGTATTTCTCCTAAGATATGAATATGCCATTGCGTTGTTGATGAATTTGAAGACCTAAGAAGAATTTCAACTCTCCCATCATAGACATTTGATATTCTTCACTCATCATATAGGCAAATTCATCACTATAACGTTGGTCAGTACAACCAAAGATAATATCATCAACATATATTTGGCACACAAATAATTCACCATCATAAGATTTAGTGAAAAGAGTAGGGTCGAGTGAACCGGGTTTGAAGCCTTTCGTCATGAGGAATTCCTTCAAGGTATCATACCACGCCCGTGGGGCCTGCTTGAGGCCATAGAGGGCCTTGTTGAGTCTGAAGACTTTGTCAGGATTCTTTGGATCTTCAAAACCTAGGGGTTGAGCAACATATACTTCTTCCTCAAGCTTACCATTGAGGAATGCACTTTTCACATCCATTTGATATAAAGTGATATCATGATGGTTAGCATAAGCAAGTAATATGCGAATAGCCTCAAGTCTAGCAACAGGTGCAAAAGTTTCATCGAAATCAATTCCTTCAACCTGTGTGTAGCCTTGAGCTACAAGTCGTGCCTTATTCCTCACCACAAGGCCATTTTCATCTTGCTTGTTGTGGTAGATCCACTTTGTGCCGATGATATTGTGCTTGTGAGGATCTGGACGTTTGACCAGTTCCCAGACATTGTTGAGCTCGAACTGATGTAATTCTTCTTGCATGGCCTGAATCCACTCAGGCTCCAGAAATGCTTCATCTACCTTAGTGGGCTCTGTAATAGAGACAAAATCATACTGCCCACAAAAGTTAGACAAATGTGAAGCTTTTGAGCGTGTGAGAGGACCTGGCGCTTTGATGTCATTGATGATCTTTTCAACTTGCACTTCTTTTGCAATGTGAGGATGAGCTGGTTGCCGTTGAAGAATTTGATCAGCGTTTTCTTCAGCGCCATTTTCTTCAGCATCATTTTCTTCAGGTGCATTAGCTCGACATTCTTCATGTTCTGGAATGAATTCTTCAATAGATTCTTCAGTAGGAATGACATCCTCAGCAGCCTTGAACTTTATAGTTTCCTCAGGTGCTGGTTCTCTTCTTGAAGAATTTGTGAAGATATACTCTGTTGATGATGTCGCACGCAGTATCAATTGCCTCAGTCCAGAAACGACGAAGCGTTTTGTATTCATCAAGCATAGTGCGAGCCATCTCAGCAAGAGTCCTGTTCTTGCACTCCACGACGCCGTTCTGCTGAGGAGTATAAGGAGCAGATAACTCATGAGTAATACCAAGTTCATCAAGATAGTCATCGAGACCAGAATTCTTGAACTTAGTGCCATTGTCACTTCTGTTGTGCTTGATCTTCACACCAAAGTTGGTTGAAGCCCTCAAGGAAAATCGTTTGAAGACTTCCTGCACTTCATGTTTGTAAGTAACAAGGTGTACCCATGTGTAACGAGAGTAATCATCAACAATAACAAAGCCATATTGAGATGCTTCATTTGAAATAGCAGAATAATGATTAGGACCAAAGAGATCCATGTGAAGCAATTCAAATGGGCGAGTAGTGGTCATGATAGTCTTCGCTGGATGCTTGGCCTTGGTCATCTTCCCAGCTTCATAGGCTCCACATAGGTGATCCTTGAGGAATTTGACATTCTCGATGCCAATGACATGCTTCTTCTTCACAAGCGTGTGCAAATTCCTCATGCCTGCATGACCAAGTCGTCGATGCCAGAGCCAGCCTTCTGAAGCTTTTGCAAGTAAGCACACGTCTGGTTGTGGTCCTGTAGAGAAATCAACAATATACAGGTCTCCTCTCCTAAAGCCTTCAAAGACTTTGGAATTGTCAGCTTCCATAACCACAACACAACGGTACTTGCCAAAGACAACAACCATATCAAGATCACAAAGCATTGAGACAGACATAAGGTTGTATCCTAAGGACTCAACAAGCATGACTTTGTCCATGTGTCGATCCTTTGTGATCGCAACCTTACCTAGACCCAATACCTGACTTTTGCCTTTGTCAGCAAAGATGATGTGCTTCAGATGCGACGGAGATAATGGAGCATCCATCAATAGATTTTTGTCACCAGTCATGTGGTTTGTACATCCACTATCGAGGACCCACTCAGTGGCTTTGGGTTGATCATCCTGCAGATGAATTAGTGCAACTTACAAACTCATATACTTCATCAGTGAAGAATATGACATCAATTCATCAGATCAATTTCATCAAGTAAAGGAACTGATAAAGCAATATGAGGACGTGAGAAATGAAAGTTCATTTCTTCATGATTAGCCTGCGTCCTATCAGGCATACTCAGGTCTCTAGCAAATTCTTCAAACAATTATGTACGTCTGGAGACCTGACCCTGTAGAAGAGATTAGTTCTTTTTCTTCACCACCCACATCTGAAGGGGTGGCAAAGAGTTCATCACTCTGCGAGCTCCATACGAGAAGGATGGCATAGAAGCCAGTCCATTTCATTTCACATAAGAGGGGTTAGAGTAAGCATAAGAGTATGCAGAGAAATTCTTCAAGGACTTATGGACATAATGATTTGAAGAATAATGCACATATCCATAATCCTTAGATCTTCCCTGCGAAACAGACGGGTTAGCATGATGATGTTCATATGAAGACTTTGATCCATATGAGGAATATGATCCATGTGAGGAGTTTGGTCCATATGAGGACTTGAATCCATATGAAGAATTTGGTCCATATGAAGAATTTGATCTGGGGTTCCTATTCTTCACAGGTGGCGTCATGATGACATTCACCTGAAGATTTTCAAGGCATCTTTTGGGAACCCAGATTTTCTTCATAGGGGAGCCGTTCCTGCAGTTAGTGCCAACATATCTAGCAAATACTTCACCATTCTGATTTTTGAACAGTTTATAGTTGGAGTCAATTGACTCATCATCAGAATGAGGAGATTCACATGCAAATCTAGATAAGTTAGATGGATCAACCGGAGGTCCTGTTGCAGCAACCCATGTAGTTTTGGGGTACTGCTCGGGCTTCCAATATGTACCATCAGCATTGAGTTTCCTCTCAAAGGCAATACCCTCTTTCCTAGGGTTCCTGTTGAGGATCTGCTTTTTAAGCACATCACAAAGAGCCTGATGCCCTCTGAGGCTTTTGTACATGCTTGTCGTGTACAATTCCTTCAACCCTGCATCATCAGTGATACTAGCAATGTCCTCGGATGAGGAATTAGTGATAGCAAAGGTATGTGAAGAATTTGAAACATTAGCAGCATTTGATCATTCAGGTGAAGAATTATCAGATTCACGTTCAATGCACTTCAAGCATGGAGGAACAAATTCTTCCTGAGAAGCGCTGATATGTTGAGCAAGTAATGAATCGCGCTCCTTCTGAAGATCTTCATAACTCACTCTTAACTTTTCAAGATCTTGCTTTCTTTGAAGAAATTCATAAGAAAGCTTCTCATGATCGGATAAGAGAGTGTTATGATGACTTTGAAGATTGTCAAACCTAGTCTGAAATCTCTGAAGACAGTCAGGGCTTTAGTGCGATCCATTTCTTCACCCAACATATCATCACTTTTGTCTAGCATGTTTTGAACCTTTTCTAAAGCCCTTTGTGGTTTTACAGGAATCTTAGCAAGTTTAGAATAGCTGGGCTTAAGATTTTCATAAGATTCATTCTCACTTGATTCAGATGAGGTATATTTGAGTACCTTGGCACCCTTTGCCATGAAGCAGTAGGTGGGAGCGTAGTCATAATCCCCTTCATCAGCTTTGTTGGTGAGGTTATTTTCTTCAGTGTTGAAGATAGACTTGCTGACGAATGCAGTAGCGAGAGCTAGGCTCGCAACTCCGGATTCGGACTCCTCAGATGACTCCTCTTCCTCATTTTCTTCAGATTCAGCCTCAGAGTCCATTTCCTTGCCAATGAATGCCCTGGCCTTCTTAGAGCTGCTCTTCTTGTAATATGAAGGCCTTGAGGATTTTGATGATGATGATTTTGTGGATTTCTTCTTTTTCTTCGCATCATCAGAACTGTAATCCTTGTATTTCTTCCTCTTTGATTCCTTTTCCCATTGAGGACAATCTTGAATGTAATGTCCAGGCTTCTTGCATTTGTGGCAGAGCCTCCTCTTGTAGTCACTTGATGAGGAATCACTGCTCCTTGAGGGTCTCCCAAAGCGACCATGTCTTGAGAACTTTTGGAACTTCTTCACAGACAGAGCCAGATCATGGCTTAGTTCTTCAGGATCACCAAGGCTGCTACCAGAGTCTTCATCTTCGGACTCAGATACGGCCTTGGCCTTCAGTGCACGTGTTCTGCCATAGCTTTAACCATAGAGATCTCTCTTTTCAGCAAGTTGGAACTCATGAGTATTTAGCCTTTTGAGAATATCAGCGGGATCAAGTGACATGTAATCAGCACGTTCTTGTATCATCATCAATGCCAGAGTGTCAAATGAGGAATCAAGCGATCTCAGGAATTTCTTCACCACCTCATGGTCGGTGATGTCAGTGGCACCAAGTGCTTGAAGCTCATTTGAGATGTCAGTGAGGCTATCAAAGGTTTGTTGAACATTTTCATTGTCAAGTCTTTTGAAGCGGTTGAAGAGATTGCGAAGAACATCAACTCGAGAGTCACACTAAGTTGAGACTCCTTCATTCACTTTAGACAAACTGTCCCAGATAAGCTTCACTGTCTCCAAAGCACTCACTCTGCCATACTGTCCATTGCTCAGATGGCCACAAATGATATTCTTCGCTTGAGAGTCGAGTTGCTTGAATCTCTTCACATCAGCAACATTCAGGGTGTGACTGAGGGAACACCATTTTCCACAACATACCAGAGATCATTATCAATTGCTTCAAGATGCATTCGCATCTTATTCTTCCAGTAGGGGTAGTCCGTCCCATCGAAGGTAGGACACCCAGCAGAGACCTTGATCATACCTACGGTTGACGTAACTAAAACTCCAGGCGGTTAAACCAAAATCACACAGAACAAGGGAGTACCTTGCTCTGATACCAATTGAAAGTGTGTTATATCGACTAGAGGGGGGTGAATAGGCGATTTTTATGAAATTCTTCACTAAGGAATTTCCTGGTGAGGAAATTCCTTAGCGAAGAACTACCAATAGCGGAATGAGTACTCAAAAGTAAACATAACAGAATACAAGCATAGTCATCATGATGAATTGAAGACAGACACAGAGTACAGAAGCGTAAACACAGGATAACATAGGATGAAGACAAACTGACTGAAGATATTGAACTGAGGAAATTGAGAAAGTCTTCAGTCAAAGTCTTCAAACACAGATATGAACAAGCACACAACACAATTATGAGGAAATGAAAGAGTTGAGGAAATAGAACCAGTAAGCTTGGTGAAGACAATGATTTGGTAGACCAGTTCCAACTGCTGTCTCAGTTATACGTCTGGTTGGAGCGGCTGAGTATTTAAACTCGAGGACACACAGTCCCGGACACCCAGTCCTGAACACGCATCTCAGGACACCCAATCCTCACCGTATTCTCCTTGAACTAAGGTCACACAGACCTCGTCCAATCACTCGTGGTACGTCTTCAGGCGACTTCCAAACCTTCACAAACTCGGTCACTCGGCGATCCACAATTCCTGTTGGATGCTCTAGACCATGACGCCTAACCATCTGAACGAAGCACAGTCTTCAAAGGTAAAAAGTGTCGGATCCACACAGGATCAATCTCTTCAGTGATGCTCAAACACTTGGGGTTTGTAGGTGTTTGGGTTTTGGGTTTTTGGTTTTTCCTCACTTGATGATTTTCGCTCAAAGTCCTCAGAGGATGGGTTGCTCTCAAATGACAAGTGTCAGTTTCTCTCGGGGCAGCCAACCAGCTAGTGGTTGTAGGGGCGGCTATTTATAGCCTAGGGAGCAGCCCGACATGATAAGACATAAATGCCCTTCAATGATATGACCGTTAGGTGGATAGATATTTTGGGACAGCTGGCGCATAGCACAACAACGGTCAGAATTTTGAGTAGCAAAATCCTCAGGGCTATCATGTTCCTCACTGTGTAGGAAATCCACACTGGCGAATTCCTAACTCCTCAGTCAGAACAAATTCCTCAGAGACCAGAAGAACCTCGTCTCTGTCACTAAAGAAATTGAATGAACTGTATGAGATTTCCAATGGCTTCACTCGAAGGGATTGGTAGGTGTAGGATTTTGAGTTGAGCATCACTTGGAAATTTTTCCTTAGTATTTCCTCGACCCCCTTTAACAGTACGGTGTTTCCTATGACTCAAGAAAGAGAAAATGAAACTACGAAAACAAAATTCTTCACGCTTCATGTTCCTCGAATGAATACCAAGTCTTCATGGTCACACCATTTTCTTCACTTTCAAAGTCTTCAGAAAGTCTTCAGAGATCCAAAGTCTTCAGTCGAAGAACTTCATTTTTAGGGGTCGACTTTCTCTGTAAATATCAAACTCCTCATAGACTTATAGACCTGTGTACACTCACAAACACATTAAACCTTTAACCTATAAGTCTTCAATACACCAAAATCACTAAGGGGCACTAGATGCACTTACACAGATCAAATACCCAGATCTCGTTAAGCATGTTATTCTTACATAACCGCGGACGCCGACCAGGGCCTGGCCCACCTCTCTCCTAGGTGGTCTCAACCTGCCCTGTCGCTCCGCCACAGTGTAACAGTCGGGGGCCTTCAGGAACCGAGGCCCAACTCTATCGGGATGGAGCCACCTGCCCCTTCAGCCCCCAACATCGGAATCACTTGCGGGTACTCAACAAGCCGACCCAACTTTAGTCATAACATGTATTATGTGTAATATGTAAATTAAATACCCGTGATCAACACTCGACGTGATCACGGCCCGATAGTAACATGGTAGACTGACAAGAATGTAGGTCCACTGATGATAAACTAGCATCCTATACTAAGCATTTAGGATTGCAGGTAAGGTATCAACAGCTGTAGGAACAATGACATGCTATGCATCAGAATAGGATTAACGGAAAGCAGTAACATGCTACACTACTCTAATGCAAGCAGTATAGAGAAGAGTTGGCGATATCTGGTGATCAAGGGGGGGCTTTCCTGGTTGCTCTGGCAAGAAAGAGGGGTCGTCAATAGCGTAGTCGATCAGGGCACCAGCAGCGGCGTTAGTCTCGTAGTCTACCGGAGAGAAGAGGGGGAAGAAACAATGAATACAATGCAAATAGATGCATAACAATGCATGACATGACAAGTAGCGGTGTTAGGGGTGCCCTAACGCGGTATGAGGTGATACCGGTGAAGGGGGGAAACATCCGGGAAAATATCCCCGGTGTTTCGCGTTTTCGGACAAATGAATTGGAGGGGGAAAGTTGCATGTTCACTATTCTAGGGATGTGTGGCATACAAACGGGTCGCGTATCCGGATTTGTCTCGTCATTTTGAGCAACTTTCATGTACAAAGTTTTTCCATCCGAGCTACGATTTATTTTAAATTAATTTTAAAAGATATAAATCATTTTTAGGATTTATTTAATTATTTTTAATTCAACATTATCCAGAACAGTGCATACTGACGTCAGCAGTCAACAGGGGTGTTGACTGGTCAAACTGACGTGTGGGTCCCACCTGTCATACTCCGTTTAGGTTAACTAGGATTTTAGCTAATCTAATTACTGTTTAATTAGACTAACTAGTTAATTAGATTAATTAATCAGGACTAATTAACTTAATTAATTAATTATTTCTTTTATTATTGTTTTAAATCGTTCTGGGCGAGGCCCACTCGTCATAGCCACATAGGCTTAGCGGGCGCTACGGGCGCCTGTGCGGGCGCTCGCCCGCACGGAGCGGCAGGGCGAGGCCAGAGGCCAGGGCGGCCGCAGTGGCCGATGGCGCTGCGATGTCGGTGGCGCAGGGGACGGAGCTGGGGTGGCCAGCGCGCGACTGGGAAGGAGCGGGGCTGACGGTGTCCTGGACTAGGGGGTACTCACTACGTCATCTCCCGATCTGTTAGATTGGGCCGAGGACCCCCATGGCCGTATACCCATGGGCCAGTTCGGACAGCTGCCACATACAAGGAAGATTCCACAAGACTTGGCAATCAAGACAAGGACTTCTCCCCACCGGCGTATTCGGCTAGGACTCTTGTTATCCTAGGCCTCTGGTGCATTATATAAACCGAGGCCAGGCTAGTCGATAGATATATACAGACAATCATACCATAGGCTAGCCTCTAGGGTTTAGGCTCTCTGATCTCGTGGTAGATCAACTCTTGTACTACTCATATTATCAAGAACAATCAAGCAGGACGTAGGGTATTACCTCCATCAAGAGGGCCCGAACCTGGGTAAAACATCGTGTCCCCTGCCTCCTATTACCATCCGCCTTAGACGCATAGTTCGGGACCCCCTACCCGAGATCCGCCAGTTTTGACACCGACAGGGGCCGTCGTGGGGAGGCAGGAAGAGGCGGGCGTGGCAGCACGACGTGCGACAGTAGGGCGGCAGGGAGGCGGGGGAGCAGCACCAGGGGCGCGGGGGTGTGGCCGAGCCCCGCAGTAAGCAGCAGCGGCGAGCGAGGGGGGTCGGCGGCGAGCAAGTAGCAAGGGAGGAGGCGGCCGCGGGTGGTGGCCAGAGCAGGGAGGTTGGCGGGTGCGTCGCATGGCTGCGGGGTGCGCGCAGGCGCGAGAGGAGGAGACGCCAGGGGCGCGTGCGTGCGAGGGCTGCGGCCGCGCACGGGAACGGAGGGCACGTGAGCGCGGGTTTCGGTGTCAAAACCGGCGGATCTCGGGTAGGGGGTCCCGAACTGTGCATCTAGGCGGATGGTAACAGGAGACGGGGGACACGATGTTTACCCAGGTTCGGGCCCTCTTGATGGAGGTAATACCCTACGTCCGGATTGATTGATCTTGATAATATGAGTAGTACAAGAGTTGATCTACCACGAGATCGAAGAGGCTAAACCCTAGAAGCTAGCCTGTGGTATGATTGTTGTTGTTCCTACGGACTAAACCCTCCGGTTTATATAGACACCGGAGGGGGCTAGGGTTACATAGAGTCGGTTACAAGGAAGGAGATCTATATATCCGTACTGCCAAGCTGCCTTCCATGCCAAGGAGAGTCCCATCCGGACATGGGACGAAGTATTCAATCTTGTATCTTCATAGTCCAACAGTCCGGCTGTCCGGATACCCCCTAATCCAGGACTCCCTCAGTAGCCCCCGAACTAGTCTTCAATGACGATGAGTCCGACGCGTAAATTGTCTTCGGCATTGCAAGGCGGGTTCTTCTTCAAACTCCGAGTACCTGCTAAATAGTGTCTGGTTTCTCGTAAATGTTGTGCTTCTTGGCTTCTGCGTCCAACAATGGCCATCTTCCACGTGTCAAGCGAATGTGAGGAGCCAGGGTGTTTTTACATTTACCACCCCATCTATGTGAATGAACTGTCTATTAAAGAGATGAGGATCCTTAGATCCAAACCACACCATCCTCCCTCAGCGAGCATTCATCGGAGCGAGCCCGAAAAAATCCATCCCAACATGGCCGGCTAGCGTAGCTCCTCCTCTCGCTCCCGCAGCCCCAAGCCCGGAGACTAGGAGAAGTGTTCCATCCCGCACAACCAATTAGTGAAGCTACAGACCCAGGGATTCCTCCTTCCAGCATATATGGTCCCGGTTCGAGCCAGGCTCGCCACCTATAATGGCGGGGAGCAAGCGGAGAGCTTTCCCAACCCCTCTAAGGGAGAGCGGGTATGCCTTATCCCTTATTTGTTAAGGGAACTCAGATTTCCAATCCATCCATTTCTCCGAGGGCTCCTAGAGTTCTACGGCCTCCAGTTGCACAACCTCACCCCTGCCTCCATACCGTACATCGCTGGTTACGTAGCCCTTTGCGAGTTGTTTCTGGGTTGCGAAGCTCATTTCGCGCTGTGGAAGAAGTTGTTCTGCCTTGTGCCCCGTACACAGAGGGGATCAATATATCAAGTGGGTGGAGCCGAAGTATGGTGCATCGCCGGGACTGGATACCTATCCGGTACCCCGAAGAAGATGTCCGAGGACTGGCCTTCGGAGTGGTTTTATATGGAGGATGTTCCTCTCCCGGATCCTATCCGAATTGGTCTTCCTGAGTTCGACAGCGCCCCTTTGAAGAAACGCCTAAGCTGGCGCCCACGGAGCCCACATGAGGAAGATGATAGAGACGTATTTTATCTAATGGGCCGGATAAAGTTGCTGGCCAAATGAGGACTGGCCATAACCGAGGTTATGGCAATATGCATTATGCGGGGGGTGCAGCCACTTCAATATCGGGGCCACCCCATGTGGCACTTCAACGGGGAAGATGATGCCACTCGCTGCGGGCGCAAGGGACCGGACTCAGTTGCTGCTCTAGCAAAAAATCTATCCGATCTGTATAAGGGGGAATAATAGGAGTTACTCCGCATCAAGCCATGTGATGGATTCTCCATGAACAACCCTCGAAGCTGGGTGAGCTTCCGCTCTTTTTACTTCCATCCTACCCTTGTTTTTGTGATAAATATTTACCTTGCCGTTTCACCGCAGGAACTGCGTAAGGCGGTAGGGGAGATCAATAGCCCACCTCCACAATCGAAGGATCTTGAGCAGGTCCTCGACCCCGGCCTGAAAGAGGATCCAGACATATTCGTGGAGCTGATTGATAGGATTTTCTACCAGCTAAGCTGTGATGACGCCATGGTGGCCATTATAGCCGACTCCTGGGCTACTCCCAGCCTCGCAGGTAATTGAGACCGGAGTCCCAACCTTTGAAAAGGATTTCCTTTTATGCACTTCACCTACCATATACAAACCCTCGGGACGCCATGCCGAGCCCGTGGCGACTCGCCAACAAGGGGTTTCAAAGCCGGACAGGCTAAAAAGGAAGGCGGTCCAGACGGAGACGCCGACACAGAGGTATGATGCAACACCTCACTCCATGGTTGTCGTCTTTAAAAATATAATAACACCCGTGTTTCCTAGAAGGAAGAATGCTTGCCGGACAATATCCGGAGATGTCGCCGATCACGCCTCTACCAGTCGGGCTCCGGGGCCGGACACAGAGGCGGAAGCTAACACAAGGTACACGCCGGATGCTCCTTCTATAGAGGATGCGGATAAGATATCCACTATGAATTCCGAAGTGGAGAGCGCCATGAATCACAGGCGTCTCCGAGCCATACTCCGTGATGCTTGTTTCTCCCGAGAGGCGTTTGATGCATTCAACTCGGGAGATGCGTACATCCGTGCTTCTCAAAATGGTCTAGCCAGAGCCACGGACCAGTATGTAAAGGATGTACGTGTAAGAAAATTTGATGAGTATATATATCAGTAGCCCCTGAGACTTGAAACAGTTGGCACAACTGATTTAAGGATCATTTATTGTGTAGGTTCTTACAGAGAAGAATACTCGACTGTCACAAGAGCTAGAGGAATGCAAGACCCAACTTCGGGCCGCCGTTGCCGCATTGAAGGAACCTGAAAAGTCCCCAGCTGGTAACATTTGTTTCAAAGAATGATAGGTACCATATAGTGTGCGGCATGGCTGCAGATCTAACAATAGATATTGCAGATGACTCCGGAGAGAATCTGGAGGACTAGCATGTCGTACGACTGCTAAAGGTTGGCAAACTTGTGCTGACTAAGGTCATGCGGGAGAAAAAAATCTCCAAGACGCCAATACCAAGCTGATTGTGGAACTGAAAGATGTTCGAGCCCAGCTTGCGGACTCCGTGAAGGATAATAAGCGGCTTCGACGTGACATTTTCAGTAAGTGCTTGAATGAACCCTTAAAAGAGTGCAGCGGAGAAGCCGGCTAACAGAGTTATGTCTGCAGGTATGCTAATGGGTCGTCCCGCGGAGGAGATGCCCGGGTCTGCTGGTGATCTTCTACCTGAGCTCTCACAACTACATGAACAATTTCGGCAGGTGATGCAAAGTATTGCCCAGGCCTTGTGGCCATCAGTCTCCCTGCTAGCAGGCATTGGAGAGCTTGCAGAGAAGCTCAAGGGAGCACGGCGGTGCTTCCGATTATTGAAGATATCAGCCTGCCGTCAAGGTGCCAGGGAAGCCTGGGCCATGGTGAAGACGCGGTATACCAAGGCTGACCCAAACCACATGGCCGAGGTCGGACCTGTGGGGCCCGATGGGAAAGAGATCCCCGTTAGCTTAGTGTATGGGCAAGTAGAATTAGCCGCAGAGTATTCCCAACAGGATTGTAGGCTAGACAGCCTATTGGATGGTATAGAAGAGGAATTTAGTCAGTCTACATGACTATGTAATTAAAGTGACATGTATAATGCCTTCTAGCCGGATTATAAATCATTTGTCATGGTGGACCTTTTGCTTCAACCTCGGGACCCGATAGTCCGGAGTGTATCCGAATACCCGCTCAGTTACATAAGAACCGAGGTATGCGTGGAAACCAGGCGTAGGGGTCATTAGTGCTTGAACAGACAAGTACCCAACTAGTTATGTTATATTACATGGGTAGTAAGAAACATCTTCCAAGGAGAATAGTTTCGTTAAGAGTTCCTTTCCCTGAGTACACATGCCCTAAAGTGCATCTCCAGACTATGAGAGGAGACACATGCAAAAACATCTGGGGGCACATATGGAAAATAAATAAAAATCATCTTTTGTTCATCGACCGAATATTCCCTTAAGAACGCTAGCTTTCGGCTTCACCCAGTCTGAGGTACACATCCGGCTGACCCGACAGTAACAATCGCAGAGGTGCTCCCCTTATGCCCTAGCCGAATTAACGGGAACATAGGGCATAAATACAAGAGCCAGGCAACCCAGCTTGGCCAAAACTTAAGTCATATCGATGCATATAATGGCGAAGAAAAGGTACATGCGGAAGAATAACACATGTGTGGGGCATGAAGCCCAGATAAATAATTAAGCTTCTATGTAAGAAGCCCCCAGGTATAATGAGCGCGGTTAGCGCGTCAATAGTGTGCAAGCAAGGCACTAGTTGGCCCTTGAATGCCTTGAGAAAGAATTAAAGAAAGAAAGAGAAAAAAGACAGATAATGTATATGCAAAAAATGGACAGAGGAAGGAGACGAACATAGAGTCTAGCACTAAGCGCAGAATCTTCGGAGCCTGGCTGCGTTCCATGGGTTCGGCTCAAGTCGATTATTCAATGCATCCCGCGGACAGTACGCTCCACTGGTCAGAACTTGGTCAATAATGAAGGGACCTTACCATTTGGGCTCGAGCTTGGTCTTTTTCTTATCGGGCAGGCGTAGAACTAGTTCGCCAACGTTATAAGTTTTGGCCCATACTTCTCTGCTTTGGTATCTGCGAGCCTGTTGCTGATAGAATGCGGAACGGGCTTTTGCCACGTCACGCTCCTCCTCCAGGGTGTCCAGACTGTCCTGCCGATCGAGCTCGGCTTCTCTTTCTTCGTACATGCGCACTCGAGGTGAGTCATGAATTATGTCGCAGGGCAGAACCGCCTCTGCGCCGTACACCATAAAGAAGGGTCTGTATCCGGTAGTATGATTTGGCATGGTCTGCAGCCCCCAGAGTACAGAGTCGAGCTCCTCTACCCAGTGCGTGTTAGACTCCTTTAAGGACCGCACTAATCTGGTTTGATGCCGCTCATGATAAGACCATTTGCTCTCTCAACTTGGTCGTTAGTTTATGGGTGATAGACATAGGCATAATCAAGCTTAATGCCCATGTTGCTGCACCAGAGTTTTACCTCGTCAGCCGTGAAGTTCGTGCCGTTGTCAGTGACGATGCTGGGGGACGCCATAACGGTGTACAAGCCCGGATATGAAGTCTATCACTAGTCCGGATTCGGCCGTTTTAACAGGTTTGGCTTCTATCCATTTGGTGAATTTATCCACCATGACCAGTAAGTATTTTTTCTTATGGGTTCCCCCTTTAAGGTGTCCAACCATGTCAAGCCCCCAAACCGCGAAGGGCCAGGTAATGGGGATTGTTTGGAGGGCGGTGGGTGGCATGTGGCTTCGGTTTGCAAAAAGCTGGCAACCGACGCAGCATTGGACCAAGTCCTGTGCATCTACCCGGGCCGTCGGCCAATAAAAACATGTACGGAAGGCCTTGCACTACTAGGAAAAGGGCTACTAATGGCGCACCAGTTTTGCCTACTAATGGCGCATCACTGGTGCGCCATTAGTATCACGCCACTAGTATTTTTTACTAATGGCGCACCACTGGTGCGCCATTAGTATAGGCCACGGTGCACCATTAGTATAGGCCACTGGTGCGCCATTAGTATAGGCCACGGTGCGCCATTAGTATTTTTGAATTTTGAAGGCGGGAAAATAGTAGTGGCGCACCGTCTAACCCCCACCGTGCGCCATTTCTATTTTTGAATTTGGATCTGGATCGTGATTTTTTTGCCCATTTTTGCTCGTTTTTTGGCACGATATTATTTCAAATTTTGTTCCTGTTTTTGGATCTTGTATGTTCTTTTGCCGTGTTCTTTTGCCGGAGAGGAGTTCACTTGAGAGGAGGAGGAGGAGGTCACCGGAGACGCGCTTGCCTACATCGCCGGAGAGGAGGAGGAGGTCGCCGGAGAGGAGTTCACCGAAGCATTGGAGAGGAGGAAGGAGAAACCATGAGGGAATGGGAGGAGAGGAGGGAGGAGGATCTCACCGGAGAGGAGGGAGGAGGAGCTCACCGGAGAGGAGGGAGGAGAAACCGTGAGGGGAGGGGATGGGAGGAGAGGAGGGAGGAGGAGGTTGCCGGAGAGGAGGAGGAGGTCGTCAGAGAGAAGGAGGGTAGTATGGTGGAGGAGAGAAGGGAAGATGGAGCGGAGGAGAAGAATGAAGAGGTAAGGAGGAGAGGACCACGCCCAGCCATATATACGGCATAGTAATGGCGCACCGTGGGCAGGTGCGCCATTACTAACTTTTTTTTATTTTTTGATTTATTTTGAATTTTGAAGGCGGGAAGATACTAATGGCGCACCATGGGCAGGTGCGCCATTAGTAATTTTTTTTATTTTTTGACTTATTTTGAATTTTGAAGGTGGGAAGATACTAATGGCGCACCATGGGCAGGTGCGCCATTAGTAACTTTTTTTATTTTTTGACTTATTTTGAATTTTGAAGGCGGGAAGATACTAATGGCGCACCATGGGCAGGTGCGCCATTAGTAAGTTTGAATTTTTTTGAATTTTTTTGCCTCTCCAGATCTTAAAAGCCCCGTATCTTTTTTCTGTTAGGTTTTTGAGGATTTTGAAAATGTTTAACGGGGTTCCCTTGGTTAAATTCGGATGTAACTTTTCGAGTAGATGATTTTTCATATAAAAAACTTTTTCATCCGAGTTCGTACGCAAAACTTATGCCTATTTTTACAAATTCTCGAAAGATTTTGCAAAAAATTCGAAAATTCATGTTTGTAAATTTTCACAACAACTAGACCACATATCACATGGGAATCTTATTTTCTTTTATTTTTTTGACATTTCTATCATTTTCTTTTATTTTTTTT
>NC_041386.1:43333315-43348719 GCF_002162155.2 Triticum dicoccoides
TGGTGCACCGTGGCATGGTGCGCCATTACTAGTTCAACTAGTAATGGCGCACCACTCCCACGGTGCGCCATTAGTAGTTTTGAAAAAAAATAATTTTTTTTACTAATGGCGCACCGTGGATTTGGTGCGCCATTACTAGTTCAACTAGTAATGGCGCACCACTCCACGGTGCGCCATTAGTAGTTTTGAAAAAAAATTATTTTTTTTACTAATGGCGCACCGTGGATGTGGTGCGCCATTAGTATTTGCACACTAATGGCGCACCAACACATGGTGCGCCATTAGTATATAGTAATGGCGCACCACATGTCTGGTGCGCCATTAGTGTCAATTCCATCTATAGCCCTTTTCCTAGTAGTGTTGCTTACAAGGGCTCGGGCTGCGGCGTGGTAGCTTCCGCCCTTCCTCTTCGGGGATGCACCTTTGAAGGACTCCGATAGTGCTTTTTTTATACAGCTCTCCCTCGTGGACCCTGTAGGCTTTAGATCGCCGCACTATGCAGCGTGCCTCATTTTGGTCCTCGGGAAGTTCCTGCCTAGTTAGGTAGGCCAGGAATGGTTCTGTCCACGGGGCGATGATGACCATTATTACGTGGGCTGAAGGTGTTATTTCGGTGGCAGAGCCTCCGATTATGTCAGAGTGTTCGGTATCGGGCATTTTGGCCGGGTCCGGACTATTGTTACCGGTGTCCCCTTCCCATACCACGGATGGCTTAAACAACCTCTCCAAAAAGATGTTGGGGGGGGGGACCGCATCGCATTTTGCGCCGATGCGGGCGAGGATATCCGCCGCCTGATTGTTTTCCCGAGCCACATGGTGAAATTCGAGCCCCTCGAACCGAGCTGACATCTTTAGGACGGTGTTTGTAGGATCGAAAGTATGTCTAGAGGGGGGGAGGGATTAGACTACTTGACCAAATAAAAACTTAACCTTTTCCCAATTTTAGTTCTTGGCAGATTTTAGCTATTGTAGGACAAGTTAAGCAATCATCACACAATTCAAGCAAGCATGCAAAGAGTATATTGGCAGCGGAAAGTAAAGCATGCAACTTGCAAGAATGTAAAGGGAAGGGTTTGGCGAATTCAAACGCAATTGGAGACACGGATGTTTTTCCCGTGGTTCGGATAGGTGGTGCTATCCTACATCCACGTTGATGGAGACTTCAACCCACGAAGGGTAACGGTTGCGCGAGTCCACGGAGGGCTCCACCCACAAAGGGTAACGGTTGCGCGAGTCCACGGAGGGCTCCACCCACGAAAGGTCCACGAAGAAGCAACCACCCACAAAGGGTCCACGAAGAAGCAACCTTGTCTATCCCACCATGGCCATCGCCCACGAAGGACTTGCCTCACTAGCGGTAGATCTTCATGAAGTAGGCGATCTCCTTGCCCTTACAAACTCCTTGGTTCAACTCCACAATCTTGTCAGAGGCTCCCAAGTGACACCTAGCCAATCTAGGAGACACCACTCTCCAAGAAGTAACAAATGGTGTGTAGGTAATGAACTCCTTGCTCTTGTGCTTCAAATGATAGTCTCCCCAACACTCAACTCTCTCTCATAGGATTTGGATCTGGTGGAAAGAAGATTTGAGTGGAATGCAACTTGGGGAAGGCTAGTGATCAAGATTCATATGGTAGGAATGGAATATCTTGGTCTCAACACATGAGTAGGCGGTTCTCTCTCAGAACATATGAGTTGGAATTGTGTATGTGTTCTGATGGCTCTCTCCACGAATGAAGAGGAGGTGGAGGGGTATATATAGCCTCCCCACAAAAATCCAACCGTTACACACAGTTTTCCAATCTCGGTGGGACCGAATCAAAAAAACTCGGTCGGACCAAAAAGGTAAACCTAGTGACCGTTAGAGATTTTCGGTGGGACTGACATGCAACTCGGTAGGACCGATATGGTTAGGGTTTGGGCATAACGTAATCTCGGTGAGACCGATTACACAAACTCGGTGGGACCGATTTTGGTAATAAGCTAACCAGAGAGTTGGTCAGGCAAACTCGGTGGGACCGATTTGCTCTTTCGGTGAGACGAAAAAGTTACAAAAAGGAAACACTGAATTTACATTGCAATCTCGGTGGGACCGATTTGCTCTTTCGGTGAGACCAAAAAGTTACGAAAGGGAAACAGAGAGTTTGCAATCCCATCTCGGTGAGACCGAGATCCCTATCGGTAGAACCGAATTGCTAGGGTTTGGCAGTGGCTTATGACAAATGAAACTCGGTGGCGCCGGATAGAAAGAATCGGTAGGACCGAGTTTGGCTTAGGGTTTAGGTCATATGTGGATATGGGAAAGTAGTTGAGGGTTTTGGAGCATATCACTAAGCACATGAAGCAAGAGGCTCATTAAGCAACACCTCATCCCTCCTTGATAGTATTGGCTTTTCCTAAAGACTCAATGTGATCTTGGATCACTAAAATATAAAATGAAGAGTCTTGAGCTTTTGAGCTTGAGCCAATCCTTTGTCCTTAGCATTTTGAGGGTTCCACTTTCACATCCATGCCATGCCAATCATTGAGCTTTCCTGAAATAATCATCTTGGAATAGCATTAGCTCAATGAGCTATATGTTGTTATGAATTACCAAAACCACCTAGGGATAGTTGCACTTTCAATCTCCCCCTTTTTGGTAATTGATGACAACATATAGATCAAAGCTTCGACAAATGATAATAAGCATGAAATATATCGTCACTTTGAGAAGTATGTGACAAGTGAGAGCTCCCCCTAAATTTGTGCATATTTAAAATTTGCTTTGGACTGCAAATGCACAAAGACTTAGAGTCATGGGTTACTCTTCCATGTCACATACATCTTGGTGGAGCGCTTAAAATGATAAGAATGAAATACATGCACTCATCACCAAGAATAGTGAATGATCACATAAGATAGATAAGATATATCAAGCATGCATAAGTGTAGCTTATGATCAAACACATGATCATCAATGTCTCACGAGCAATGACATAGTATCTCAAGCACTCAAAAGCAAACAAAGTTTGAAAAACCACCAAATAAAGCAAGAGAGAAAAAAGCAACACTCTCTCTCTCGAAGCCTATGATCTATACATTTTCTCCCCCTTTGGCAACAAGTTACCAAAAAGTTCCTAGAAAATGCATAGTGCTAAATCGACACTCAGGCTTGATCTTCAGGTGGTGGTGGAGTCCGGAGCACTCCAAGGACGAAGCCTTCTGTAGACGTGGTTGGAGTTGAGGCTGAAGTGGACGCTGGAGCTGGTGGAACTGAGGCTGTAGCTGGTGCAGAAGTGGCGGCTCTGGTGTCAGCAACTGGCACTGCATATGATCTCTGAGCTCTTGGCGCTCTAGCAAATGCATCAGTTGTAGTCTTGCCTCTCCTCTCCTGCATGTCATCCTGAAGTTGTTCCACTGCAGACTGAATCTCTGTTACTTTGACATCCAAGTCATAGAACTTTTGTTCCATGATTCTCTCTAGGCTCTGCTGATTCTGAGTGAGGGTGGCCAGTCCTTGCTCAATCCTCAGTGTGGATGCAATCAAGTAACCAAGCTGCTCTTGTTTGGTTTTCAAGAAATACTCAGATGCCTCCTCTTGAGTTGGCATCTTGGCAGCTTTCTCCTTCCTTGCCTTCTCCTTCTTTGCTTGTGCTTGTGCAGATGATGGTTCATTCTCAGTCATGACCACTTGATTATCTTCAAAATCTGGACGGATGGGCAGGTGTTCCTTGTCCAGTAAGTATATGCCTGTGCCCATCTTTGAGTTGATGAGCTCCTGAATCTGTGGGGCATATCCACAACTCCTCTTCTGGTCTGCTGCAGTCCTCTTGATGGTCTCTACCATGAGGCTCATCACCTTGAACTTCTGTGGCACATCAAATATATGAAGCAAATTTATTGCATGGCCTCTGATCATCTTGTGATCTCCAGACTTGGGCAACAAGGTGTGCCTCAGTATCCAATTGATAGTTGGCAGCCCTGACAGAAGATAGTGCACTGAGCCAAATTTGAAAGTTTCAAGAGCCTCGTTTGGAATTTCCTTGTACATATTGGACATAGAGTTGTGGTCCATCTTCTTCTTGGCATAAATGTCCAAGTCATCTGCTTGCTCCTCTGGGGCATTAATGAGCTGTGCCCACTCAGCAACTGTTGACTGATATCTGGTTCCTTCTGACATCCATACAATCCTCCCATCTGGATAAAAATGTGCTGTGGAGTAGAACTGCATGATAAGCTCCTCGTTCCACTTTATGAGCTTCTGCCCAACAAAGTCTGCTACTCCACAAGCATTGAAGCTGTCATACACTCCAGGGTAGTCTTCTTCATGTCCTTGATGTATTGCTAGTCAACCCATCTCATATCACAGACTATTGGCTTCTTATCAAGCAACACTGTCTCATAGAAGTCCTGCTGTTCCTTGGTGTGAAATCTGTAATCCATAGCAGTTCTTCTCCTTGAAGCATACGGGTCTGCTTCTCTCCACTTCCTCAGCCCTGAGTCTCTCCTGAGCTTCATATCCTCAGCCACAGGATGAGCATCGTTGTGGTCTGGGATCTTGGGCTTGAGTTTTCTGAGAACTTGCTCTTCATCATCTTCTTCAGCAGCTTCGGGCACCGGGTCCTTGTTCTTCTCAGCAGCTGGGATGCTTCTTGTATTCCTCTTTGGTGCTGTCTTGACCTTTGATGCAGCCTTGGGTGCTTCCTTGGGCTTAGATGCAGTAGCCCCTGATTTGATAGCATCACCCATTAGCTTGGGTGCCTTAGGTGCTGGTGCAGCAACCTCTTCTTCTTCCTCTTCTTTCATGATGGAAGCCTTTCCAAGCACTCTGGCTACGGTCTTCTTCACCCTTTCCTCCCTTTTCTTGCCTTCAGCAGCAACTGGCTCTATGGGAGTGGGCTTCTCAGAAATCTTGATTGAAGCTCTGGCCTTTGGCATAGGCTGCCTGCCTGCTGGCCTTTTGATCTTTAACCCTGGCTTTGTGCCCTGAGCTGGCTCAATTCTCTTGGAAGTTGCTTCCTCTTCCTCTGCCACATAATCTTCATCCTCAGAATCTGAAGTTCTCTTCTTCCTCTGTCTGGTGGCAGCTTTTGGCAAATTGCTTGGGGTACTTCTGCTGCCATCATCTGAAGAGCTGGAGGGACTAGTGCCCTCACTCATCTGCACTTGCTGCTCTGACAAGTTCTGGCTGTCACTCTGATCAGACATGTTGCAAACTCTGACTGCTGACTCTGTGAATAGGTTATAGATGAGATAGAGTGGATGAGCATCACAAAATGCAGAGATTTTTGCAAAAGAATGACTCAAAAACTTAGTTTTAGTTTCCCACTGAAATCATCTCGGATCTACCGATTTTTAAACTCGGTGATACCGAAGCAGTTTTGGAACCTAAACTAGTGAACTCGGTCAGACCGAGTCACAGTTCGGTGGCACCGAGACTGCTAGGGTTTCACACAGTTCCAAAATCGGTCACACCGATAAGTAATTCTCGGTCAGACCGAGTCTCACTTGTGCAATGGCATAAGCCAAATCAGTGGGACCGAGTTTTTCAACTCGGTGGGTCCGAGATGGTTTCGGCGGAAACCTAACCCTAAAATTTTCGAATCAAAACTAATCTACAAACGCATTGACTGGACAGGAGTGTTTCAATCGTGGCAAGAATCATGATGATCACAATGTGCTAAGAATCAGATTGGGGAATAGCACAAAGATCGAGTCCATACCCTAGTTCGGCGGAGACTCGCTACGGCGGCAACGGCGGGGTAGAATTCCGTTGACGGCGATGGAGACCAGCGACTGGAGGCGGCTGGCGGCGAGGAGACGATCCGGAGACCAAGTTGGCAGAGCAGGATATCGCGCGGGCGAAGGGGTTCGGAGAAATTTCCAATTTTTTTTGCCCGTGACTATATATAGCCCGACCCTGTCGGTGTGACCGAGTGGAACGACTCGGTGGCACCGAGATGCAAAACTGTATACAGTTATTGCAACTCGGTGTGACCGAATGGTTCAAATCGGTTGCACCGAGATCGAAAACATAGATCAACTTAATGATCTTGGTAGGACCAAAAGTAGGGTATCAGTCAGACCAAGAATCATAAAGAGGTTTTGGAAGTTTAAGTCTATGACGAATCGGGGACTCCGAGCGCTCCTCACACAGAGTGGTTCGAATCTGACTTGATCAAATTTTATGATGTAGCATGAATAGAGTTTGAGACGAGAAAAGCATAGATAGCTAGAGGAGGTTCTTAGGCATTCTTGTCCATCCACTTGGCAAAAGGAAATAAAACCGAACAATCAAAACAACAAGTGGATGTCCTCGAATGAGTAAAATATGCAACCAGCATGCTCACACAATAAGATGGCAAATCAAATATGTGACAAGGCATGCACAACCAATTCTAGCATCTACCAAGCAATTTGCGATGACAAGGTCATCTATATATGAGTATATTGACTTAGGAGTCAAGTGAGAACACTTGATCATAGGTCATACTCATCGTTTAAGCTCAAGTGGGGTTACCACTTTTACATAAAGCATTGTTGTGTTCACATCTTTAGAGTTGCTTTAGCTCAAGTCTTAGAGTAAAGCTCCCCCTAGATGTGATATCACCCCTTAGAGGGATGAACTAACCTCGGGTTTTGTCGATGATGACTTCATGTAGATGTTGAAGATGTGGATGCTCAATGTTGATGTAAATCACTTGGAGCTATCCCTTTGAGTGAATTGCACTTTCAATACCTACATGGGTTAGTCCCGCAAAGAACAAACAAGGATATCCATAGACATAGAGTGATGCACACACAAGATGATGTGCATGAAAACTTTTAGGTTACCTTGTCCCTTGTCTTACCAACAAGAGGGTTTGTGACTCCTTGAACTAGTGCAAGATGTGGAAGTTGATTGCACTTGTTCTTGCCAAAATGATAAGAGTGAAGTATGTTGGCGGAGTCACCCTCAAGAACTCTCTAGTTCTTCTTCTTTTGGATCCACACCATCTTGATGGGAATCCTTGGAGTTGTAGTCGTACTTGATGAAGTGGAACTTGAAGTAGTCTTGGGAATCCACTTGACTAAGGTCTTAGGAGCTTCTTCAAATGCATCAATTTCCTCTTGAAGCTTGTCCTTGCCTTTTTGCTTGTAGTCTTGTGGTGGAAGATCATCTTGAGCTTGTGTCCCCTTGAAAGAAGTATCATACTTTTCTTGTTGAGGAACAAACTTTGTCTTGGGGTATTGATCTTCTTCCCACTCAACTCCATTGGCATTGAACTCTCGTTCAAAACCAACACCTTGATTCTTCCGGTGCATTCCTTGCTTGCACACAATTTCCTCGAATTGCTTACTCCCGGCAAGGCTTTTGTACACTCCTTTCTCTATAATTCCCTTCAATAAGCTATTTTCTTGCTCAAGTGTAACTTGGCTAAGAGAATCATTAGTGGAATCAAGAGAACTACTAGAAGCAACAATATTGGATTTAGCATGATCATTGTTACTGCTAGAGGAAGAATCTTTCTTGTTCTTGTTACTAGACTTGACTTGAGGCATGTAAGTGGATAAGAGTAAACGCTTGGCAATGTAAGGAGAACTTTTCTTGCGGAGATCATCATTGATTGCTTTTAAGAACTCATGCTCTTGCTCAAGATTGAGCTTTTCAAAGCGTAATTTCTCATGAGCTCTTAAAAGTTCTCGATGATCTTCGAAGATAGTTTCATGAGCTAACTTAAGAGTGTTTAGTTCTTTAGTTAGAGCCTCAATCTTCTCCTTATCATTGTCATTCGTTTTATCTTGATTAGCATGATTAATTGACGTTTCATCATAGTATTCATCACTAGAGTTGTCAACAAGCAAATCATCACCTAACAAGTCATCTTCATCACTATTGAAATCAACATACTCGGGGTGTGTTACCTTAGGACCTTTGGTCATGAAGCATCTTCCAATTCCTTCATTTGGTGAGTCAGTGATGTCGTAGGAGTTGGTTGACACAAGTGCTAGACCGGCAACACCTTCATCTTGAGTATCTTCGGAGTCGGAGTGATAACTTCTCTCGGAGTGGCTGTTGGAGTCGGAGCCGGATACCCATTCACCAACATGAGCTTGATGTCTTCGTTTTGTGTAGCTCCTTGATGATTTTTCCTTCCTTTCCGAATCCTTGCTTCTCCGTGAGTATCTTCGTTCATAACGATCATCTCTACTCCTTCTCTCTCTTGGTGGTGATTCTTTGCTTCTTCTTTTTGGAGAATCTTCTCTTCTCTTGTAGGGAGCCGTACACTCATTGGAATAGTGTCCGGGTCTTCCACAACTGTAGCAGTTTCGCTCTCGACTAGAAGATCTTTTGTCATTGTAGGACCTTGACTTGAAGCTTCTATCTTTGCTTCTACTCTTGTAGAACTTGTTGAAGTTCTTCACCATTAAGCTCAATTCTTCATTGAAGTTTTGTTTCTCACTTGATGATGTAGGGGCTTCACATGAGGCTTTGTAGGCACCACTTGATTTGTTGTGAAGTTCCTCTTTATCCTTAAGTGACATCTCATGAGCAACAATTCTTCCAATCACCTCCGTTGGCTTGAGATCTTTGTAATTGGGCATCATTTGGATCAATGTGCACACGGTATCATATTTTCCATCCAAGGCCCTTAGAATCTTCTTGATGATGAATCTATCGGTCATCTCTTCACTTCCTAAGCCGGCAATCTCATTTGTGATGAGAGCAAGCCTAGAGTACATTTCAGCGACACCTTCACCATCCTTCATTTTGAACTTGTCAAGTTGACTTTGAAGCACATCCAACTTGGATTCCTTGACGGAGTCGGTACCTTCGTGCATATCAATCAAAGTGTCCCAAATTTCCTTTGCATTCTCAAGACGGCTGATTTTGTTGAATTCTTCGGGGCACAATCCGTTGAAGAGAATATCACAAGCTTGAGCATTGTATTGCAACATCTTCAACTCATCCGCGGTAGCTTCACGGTTTGGTTCTTTCCCATCAAAGAAGTCACCTTGCAAACCAACACACACAATAGCCCAAACGGCGGGGTTATGTCCAAGAATATGCATTTTCATTTTATGCTTCCAACTAGCAAAATTAGTACCATCAAAGTACGGACCTCTACGGTGATAATTTCCCTCGCTAGACGCCATACTCTCCTAGGTTGTGAAACCAAGGCTATGACCACCAAAAGCTATGGAGATCAAAGCAAATGGAGACCAAAGCTCTGATACCACTTGTAGGATCGAAAGTATGTCTAGAGGGGGGGATTAGACTACTTGACCAAATAAAAACTTAACCTTTTCCCAATTTTAGTTCTTGGCAGATTTTAGCTATTGTAGGACAAGTCAAGCAATCATCACACAATTCAAGCAAGCACGCAAAGAGTATATTGGCAGCGGAAAGTAAAGCATGCAACTTGCAAGAATGTAAAGGGAAGGGTTTGGAGAATTCAAACGCAATTGGAGACACGGATGTTTTTCCCGTGGTTCAGATAGGTGGTGCTATCCTACATCCACGTTGATGGAGACTTCAACCCACAAAGGGTAACGGATGCGCGAGTCCACGGAGGGCTCCACCCACAAAGGGTAACGGTTGCGTGAGTCCACGGAGGGCTCCACCCACGAAGGGTCCACGAAGAAGCAACCACCCACAAAGGGTCCACGAAGAAGCAACCTTGTCTATCCCACCATGGCCATCGCCCACGAAGGACTTGCCTCACTAGCGGTAGATCTTCACGAAGTAGGCGATCTCCTTGCCCTTACAAACTCCTTGGTTCAACTCCACAATCTTGTCGGAGGCTCCCAAGTGACACCTAGCCAATCTAGGAGACACCACTCTCCAAGAAGTAACAAATGGTGTGTAGGTAATGAACTCCTTGCTCTTGTGCTTCAAATGATAGTCTCCCCAACACTCAACTCTCTCTCATAGGATTTGGATCTGGTGGAAAGAAGATTTGAGTGGAAAGCAACTTGGGGAAGGCTAGAGATCAAGATTCATATGGTAGGCATGGAATATCTTGGTCTCAACACATGAGTAGGTGGTTCTCTCTTAGAACATATGAGTTGGAATTGTGTATGTGTTCTGATGGCTCTCTCCACGAATGAAGAGGAGGTGGAGGGGTATATATAGCCTCCACACAAAATCCAACCGTTACACACAGTTTTCCAATCTCGGTGGGACCGAATCAAAAAAACTCGGTCGGACCGAAAAGGTAAACCTAGTGAGTGTTAGAGATTTTCGTGGGACTGACATGCAACTCGGTAGGACCGATATGGTTAGGGTTTGGGCATAACGTAATCTCGGTGAGACCGATTACACAAACTCGGTGGGACCGATTTTGGTAATAAGCTAACCAGAGAGTTGGTCAGGCAAACTCGGTGGGACCGATTTGCTCTTTCGGTGAGACCGAAAAGTTACAAAAAGGAAACACTGAATTTACATTGCAATCTCGGTGGGACCGATTCGCTCTTTCGGTGGGACCGAAAAGTTATAAAAGGGAAACAGAGAGTTTACAATCCCATCTCGGTGAGACCGAGATCCCTATCGGTAGAACCGAATTGCTAGGGTTTGGCAGTGGCTTATGACAAATGAAACTCGGTGGCGCCGGATAGAAAGAATCGGTAGGACCGAGTTTGGCTTAGGCTTTAGGTCATATGTGGATATGGGAAAGTAGTTGAGGGTTTTGGAGCATATCAGTAAGCACATGAAGCAAGAGGCTCATTAAGCAACACCTCATCCCTCCTTGATAGTATTGGCTTTTCCTAAAGACTCAATGTGATCTTGGATCACTAAAATATAAAATGAAGAGTCTTGAGCTTTTGAGCTTGAGCCAATCCTTTGTCCTTAGCATTTTGAGGGTTCCACTTTCACATCCATGCCATGCCAATCATTGAGCTTTCCTGAAATAATCATCTTGGAATAGCATTAGCTCAATGAGCTATATGTTGTTATGAATTACCAAAACCACCTAGGGATAGTTGCACTTTCAGTGTTGCGATAGGCCGCTATCTTCGGTTCCTTGGCATCGAAGTCTCCATTTATTTGGGATATTGCGAGGTTCGAATCCCCACGCACCTCCAAGCGTCGAATGCCCATGGAAACTGCCATGTGAAGACCATGTAACAGGGCTTCGTATTTGGCTGCGTTGTTGGAGTCTGTATACAGTATTTGTAGTACGTATTGAACTGTATCTCCGGTTGGGGACGTCAGGACGACGCCAGCCCCCAAACCAACCAGCATTTTGGAGCCGTCGAAGTGCATGATCCAATTGGAGTATGCACCGTACTCTTTAGGGAGTTCGGCTTCCGTCCATTCGGCGACAAAGTCGGCCAATACTTGTGATTTAATGGCTCGCCGGGGTTTGTATGTTATGTCGAACGGGAGGAGCTCAATGACCCATTTGGCAATCTGGCCCATGGCGTCGCGGTTGTTTATAATATCATTAAGTGGCACTTCCGAGGCTACTGTAGTTGAACACTCTTCAAAGTAGTGTCGCAGCTTCCGGGATGCCATGCATACCGCATAGGCTATCTTTTGATAATGTGGGTACCGTGATTTGCATGGAGTGAGGACAGTGGATACATAATATACCGGATTTTGAAGGGGGAATTTATGTCCGTTCGTTTCTCGTTCGACGATGAGCACTGCGCTTACAACCTGATGAGTTGCCGCAATGTACAACAGCATTGGTTCACCGATGTTTGGCGCGGCCAGGATTGGGTTGGTTGCCAGTATGTCTTTTATTTCTTCCAATCCGGCTGTGGCAGCGTCCGTCCACTCGAAGTGTCCGGTGCCCCGAAGGAGGCGATAAAGGGGTAATGCCTTTTCTCCTAAGCGGGAGATAAAGCGGCTTAGAGCCGCCACACATTCGGTTAATTTCTGGATTTGTTTGAGGTCCGTTGGGATAGCCAACTGTGACAGAGCTCGGATTTTGGCCGGATTTGCTTCAATTCCTCTACTGGAGACAATGAAACCCAGGAGCTTTCTGGATGGTACACCAAAAATGCATTTTTCCGGATTGAGCTTGATGTCGTATGTTCGGAGGTTATGGAATGTGAGCCTCAAGTCATCTATTAGAGAGTCAACGTGTTTGGTTTTGACGACCACATCATCTATGTATGCCTCTACTGTTTTGACGATCTGTTTCTCCAGACATGTCTGAATCATGCACTTATATATTGCATTGGTGTTTTTGAGCCCAAAAGGCATTGTGTTGAAATAGAAGGGGTCGTATGGTGTGATAAATGTCGTTGCGGCTTGGTCGGACTCCGCCATCTTGATTTGGTGGTAGCCGGAGTATGCCTCGAGGAAACACAATGAATCGTGTCCGATGGTAGCATCGATAATTTGATCGATGCGGGGGAGGGGGAAGGGATCCTTTGGGCAAGCCTTGTTGAGGTCCTTGAAATCGACACATAGGCGCCAGGATTTGTCCTTCTTTGGTACCATCACCAGGTTTGCTAGCCAGTCTGGGTGTTTTATTTCTCTAATGAATCGGGCCTCCAATAACTTGGCTAGTTCCTCTCCCATAGCTTGTCTCTTAGGTTCAGAGAAACGCCGAAGAGTCTGCTTGACCAGCTTGAATCCTTTTAGAATATTAAGGCTTTGCTCGGCCAGCCTGCGTGGGATTCCTGGCATGTCTAAGGGGTGCCAGGCGAATATGTCCCAATTCTCGCGCAGGAACTCTCGTAGTGCGGCGTCTACGGCGGGGTTTAACTGTGCCCCGATGGGGGCTGTTTTTGTAGGGTCCGTTAGGTGGACTTGGAATTTGACTATTTCATCTGCTGGTTTAAAAGAGGTGGACTTGGATCTCTTGTCAAGTATCACGTCGTCCCTGTCCACTGTGGAGCATAGCGCAGTTAATTCCTTGGCCGAAAGGGCTTCGGATAATGCCTCGAGGGCCAATGCGGTTGTTTTGTTTTCGGCGCGGAGTGCTGTGTCCGGATCACTAGCGAGAGTGATGATTCCGTTGGGCCCAGGCATTTTGAGCTTCATGTACACATAATGGGGTATGGCTTGGAAGATCGTGAACGCCTCCCGCCCTAAAAGGGCGTGGTATCCGCTATTGAACGGGGCCACTTGGAATGTAATTTCTTTGGACCTATAGTTCTCCGGCGTGCCGAATACCACATCTAGTGTGATTTTCCCAGCACAGCGTGCTTCCCAACTGGGGATGATTCCTCTGAAGGTTGTGCTGCTTTGCTCAATGCGGTTCCAGTCTATTTCCATTTTTTGAAGAGTTTCCTCATAGATGAGGTTTAATCCACTGCCGCCGTCCATGAGTACTTTGGTGAGTCGAAAGCCCTCCACAATTGGACTGAGGACTAGTGCAGCTGGTGCTCGGGCTATTCGGAATTTAGGTTCGTCACTTGCATTGAAGGTAATAGACGTGTCACTCCATGGATTTATTGCTGCCACGTGGCAGATTTTGGCAAGGCTACGGAGTGTTCGCTTGCGCCTATTATTTGATGCGAAGGTTTCAAAGACTGTTAATACCGTATTGTTATCCCCGGGATGGTGCTCTGTGGCATCTAGGATGAGAAGATCCTCACCACTTTGTGCCACCTGCCGGAGTACCCAACATGCTCTAAGGCTGTGTGTTGGTATGGTATCCGCTGTACTATGAATTTTGCAGGGTCCATTGAGCCATCCCTCCAATACGGTTCCACGCCCTGTAGAGGGTTTTTGCTTCTTTGTAATTAACTCGGGTGTCTTATGATAGTGCACCCTTTTACTTCGGACTGGTTGTATATTTGGAGCCGGATTATCCCAAAATTTCGTTTCAGTTTTCCAGGCGCTTTCCATCGCACAGTACTTTCGTACTATGGACGCCAAGTCAGCGAAGCGTGATATGTCACAGCGACTTATGGCATTAAGTATTCCCTTGTCCGTGCAATTATTGCAGAAAAATGAGACTATGTCTTCCTCGCATCAGTCCTTAACCTTGTTCATCACAAGGAGGAATCTGGCCTAATAATGATGTACTATTTCCTGGGACGCTTGCCTGATGTGGGAAAGATCGTTTATGTTTGGGTGGGTGGGTGGATTTGAGTCCGAACCCTTACCCGATCTGAGACCCAGGGGCCGAGGAGTTTCCAATCTTGGAAGTTTGGGTTCCGGGATGTTTCCCGATAAGTCTGGCCTGCCGCCTGACTCTAGGTTCAGGGCTTGGGTGATGTCCTCCCGTAAACGGGTATCCGGCTCGGAGAGCTCAGGAATCTGGACATAATTAGTCCTCAAGATAGAGGAAGAATCGCCGCATTGTTCCTCCACCACCGCAATATGATGGGTGACCGGTGGAGAGTTAATCTCCCTTTGATCGGGTTTAAGGCCGATCCGATCATAGTCCGTAGCAACTCCCAAGGTGGCGATGCTATACAAGAGCTCGTTTAGGGATGAGAGCTCCATTGAATCCATCTGCTCGGCAAATTCCGAGCCGACGCGGAGGCTGTTTTCGATGACCCGAGAAGTCATCGTCGGTGCAGCAGCCGAACGGGCGGTCATGATGAAACTACCTAGCCGGAGAGTTTAGCCGATAGCCAGGGCTCCCCCGGCAGTAATGTTGTTTTTAACAACAAGACGAGGCATCCTTCCTTACGGTGACGACATGGTGGAACTCTCAATGAAAGCACCAATGTCGGTGTCAAAATCGGCGGATCTCAGGTAGGGTGTCCCGAACTGTGCGTCTAGGCGGATGGTAACAGGAGATGGGGGACACGATGTTTACCCAGGTTCGGGCCCTCTTGATGGAGGTAATACCCTACGTCCTGCTTGATTGATCTTGATAATATGAGTAGTACAAGAGTTGATCTACCACGAGATCGAAGAGGCTAAACCCTAGAAGCTAGCCTATGGTATGATTGTTGTTGTTCCTATGGACTAAACCCTACGGTTTATATAGACACCGGAGGGGGCTCGGGTTACATAGAGTCAGTTACAAGGAAGGAGATCTACATATCCGTACTGCCAAGCTTGCCTTCCACGCCAAGGAGAGTCCCATCCGGACACGGGACGAAGTCTTCAATCTTGTATCTTCATAGTCCAACAGTCCGGCCAAAGGATATAGTCCAGCTGTCCAGATACCCCCTAATCCAGGACTCCCTCAGCGGGGCCGAAGCGCGAGAGGCGTGCGCGGGTGAGGCCAAGCACACGCATGGAGGGTGCGGCGAGGCGCGCGCGAGCTCAGGCGCTGGATGAGGACGTGCAACAGAGAGGGGAAGAAGAGGAGAGGGAGACTGTGGCCTCACCGGTGATGTAGGGCACGGGGCAGCGGGGCTCGTGGAGGGGGTCGGGGACGATGGCGCCGGAGGGGAAGCAGGCCGGCGGGGTAGACAACGAGGTGGCGATCCGGCGACGGTGTTGAGCAGTGGGGGCACGTCGGGCGGTGGTGGTTCCGGGCGGCGAGCGGCGACCTCCTCCTCCCGATCCCGATCCAATC
>NC_041386.1:43349079-43391870 GCF_002162155.2 Triticum dicoccoides
CCAATCGGGGGAGAGGGGGGAGATATTTTCAGGGGGGGAGTGGGGTGTCGGTGGAGTTTGGGGGGGGAGTGGGGGAGGTTATGGGATGAGGGGGTGGGGCGCCGGTTGGGCCGGCCTGGCTAGCCAAGTGGCCAGCTGGGCCGAGGCCTAGTCGGCCAGGGGGCCTTTTCACTTTTTTATTTTTTTGTTTTTTGTTTTGTATTTCCTTTTTCTTTTATTTATTTTCTTTTCTGTTTTAAATCATTTTAAAATATCTAGGCATTTTCTAAAAAGGAGTTCTCTTCACTCTAATTACCTATGTAATATTAGGCACTACCCGAACATTTTTGTTTTAACTTTTGAAAACTTTTATTGTTGACATTAATTTGAATTTGAATTTTGAAACGGTTTCGAATCAATGCAAGGTTAACAACAGTAACCGTGGTGACGTGGCACAATTAGTGTGGGATTACTGTAGCTTAATTACCTGGGCGTTACAACCATAGACCATCCCAATGTCTTGCTTGTCTCAAACACTAATTAAAACACCAAAACACAATTACTATAGAGGTAATAATGTGTAACTATTGAAAAACAGAACCAAAAATAAAAGAACACAAAAATGAAATTGGGTTGCCTCCCAACAAGCGCTATTGTTTAACGCCCCTAGCTAGGCATAAAACATAGATCTAGGTATTGTCATCTTTGGTAATAAATCCATAAGTGACCCTCATAATAGATTCATATGGAAACTTAATTTTATTTCTTGGAAAGTGTTCCATGCCCTTCCTTAACGGAAATTGAAATCTAATGTTTCCTTCTTTCATATCAATAATTGCACCGATCGTTCTAAGGAAAGGTCTACCAAGAATAATAGGACATGTAGGATTGCAATCTATATCAAGCACAATGAAATCTACGGGCACATAATTCCTATTTACAACAATAAGAACATCATTAATCCTTCCCATAGGTTTCTTAATAGTGGAATCTGCAAGATGAAAATTTAAAGAACAATCATCAAATTCACGAAAACCTAGTACATCACATAAAGTTTCCAGAATCATGAAAAAACTAGCACCCAAATCAAACAAAGCATGTCACTCATAATATTTAATTTTAATTTTAATTGTAGGTTCACACTCATCATAAGGCTTTCTAGGGATAGAAACTTCTAGCTCAAGTTTTTCTTCAAAAGATTTCATCATAGCATCAACGATATGTTTAGTAAAAGCTTTATTTTGATTATAATCATGAGGTGAATTCAACATGGATTGCAACAAGGAAATACAATTTATCAAAGAAAATTATCATAATTAAAATCCTTGAAATCCAAAAGAGTGGGTTCATTGCTACATAAAGTTTTGACCTCTCCAATCCCACTTTTATCAATTTTTGCATTAAGATCTTTAAACTCCAAATAATTGGGAGGCCTTCTAGCTAAAGTTGACTCATCTCCAGTCCCATATTTATCAAGATTTATATTAGAAAACAAAGATTCAATAGGAGTCACACCAATCACTTTAAGATCTTCATCATTATTTTCTAGGGACTCTGGTTTAGCGGCCATCTTATTTACCCCAGTAGTTTGCTTATCAGAAATTTGGCCTACTAAATTTTCAATATGAGAAAATTGAGATTTAAGACCATATATTTCCTTAGTAACATCATCAAGCTCTTTATTGATATACTCTATCATTGTTTTTTGTTCTTTAAGTTCGTTCATAAAGAAACTATTATGCTCATATTGTAAGGACATGAAGCTTTTAGCATTATTTTCAATCTCTTCGAACTTCCTATTGTAAGGATCAAGGTTCTTAGGTCGAGCCATAGTGACAAACAAGCAATCTAGCACACGAGCAAACCAGAAGCAAACGAAAAGACGAACGAAAGAAGAGCCAAAAAGGCAAACTTTTTGTATTTTTCTGAAAACGTTTTTGAAGTGTGGGAGAGGAAAACGAGAGGAAAATGGCAAATAATGTAATGCAATAGATGAGAGTTTATGATGGGTACTTGGTAGGCTTGATGTAGAACCTCCCCGACAACAGCACCAGAAATTCTTCCTGGTACTTCTTGAGCTTGCGTTGGTTTTTCCCTTGAAGAGGAAATGGTGATGCAGCAAAGTAGAGATAAGTATATCCCTTAGTTTGAGAACCAAAGGTATCAATCCAGTAGGAGGTACACACAAGTCTCCAACCTATGCACCTGCACAAACAATCAAACATTTGCACCCAGCGCGATAAAGGGGTTGTCAATCCCTTCACAGTCACTTGCAAGGATGAGATCTGATAGAGATAGATATAAAAGATTACTTAAACGTAAAACAAAGTAAAAACAAATAAATTGTAGCAAAGTATTTTTGGGTTTTTTGGTTTATAGATCTGAAAATATATGATGGAAAATAGACCCCGGGGCCAAAGGTTTCACTAGAGGCTTCTCTCTTGAAAGAAAATAATACGATGGGTGAACAAATTACTGCCGAGAAATTGATAGAAAAGCGCAAAGTTATGATGATATCCAAGGCAATGATCATGAATATAGGCATCATGTCCGTGTCAAGTAGACCGACTCCTGCCTGCATCTACTACTATTACTCCACACATAGACTGCTATCCAACTTGCATCTAGAGTGTTAAGTTCGTAAGAATGGAGTAACGCCTTAAGTAAGATGACATGATGTAGAGGGATAAACTCCAGCAATATGATGAAAACTCCATCTTTTTACCCTTGATGGCAGCAATACAATACGTGCCTTGCTACCCTACTATGTCACTGGGTGAGGACACCGCAAGATTGAACCCAAAACTAAGCACCTCTCCCATTGCAAGAAGAACCAATATAGTTGGCCAAACCAAACCGATAATTTGAAGATAAATACAATGTTATTTGATCATGCATATAAGAATTCAGAAAAGACTCAAATAATATTCATAGGTAATCTGATCATAAATCCATAATTCATCGGATCTCGACAAACACACTGCAAAAGAATATTACATCGGATAGAACTCCAAGAACATCGAGGAGAACATGGTATTGAAGATCATAGAGAGGGAAGAAGCCATCTAGCTACTAGCTATGGACCTGTAGGTCTGTGGTAAACTACTCACGCTTCACTGGAAGGGCTAGAGTTGATGTAGATGCCCTCCGTGATCGAATCCCCCTCTGCCAGGGTGCCGGAAAAGGCCCCAAGATGGGATCTCACGGGAACAGAGGCTTGCGGCGGCGGAAATGTATTTTTGGTGGACTCTTCTGGTGTTGGGGGGAATATTTGGGTATTTATGGAGTGAAGATTAGGGTTAGGAGGTCTAAGGGGAGCCCAAAAGCCTAGGCCCCCCCTGGGGCGTGCCCCCTAGGGCTTATGGCCTTCCCGTAGGTATTCTGGCCTCCTCTCCAAGTCTCCTAGGTGTCTTCTGGTCCAAGAAAAATCATCGTGAAAGTTTTATTTCGTTTGGACTCCGTTTGATATTCCTTTTCTGTAAAACTCAAAAACAAGGAAAGTCATAAACTAACACTGGGCTCTAGGTTAATAAGTTAGTTCCAAAAATAATATAAATAACATATTAATGCATATAAAACATCCAAAACAGATAATATAATAGCATGGAACAATCAAAAATTATAGATACATTGGAGATCATCTGGCACCTCTACAAATCTTTGCTTCCCTCTGCGAAGGGCCTATCTTTTTTTACTTTGATGCAATTTTTATTTTTATTAAGTCTCCATATTCTCTTATAAATACCAACTAGGGAGCACTATTATCATGCTTGTGCAGTGGGCATAGCTAATAGTTGATTGTGTTTCATGAATGGATCAATGATTGAGTATAATGCGCCAGGGATAGCTTTATTTAGTGTTGATATTTTGAAATACATGATTGCTTGTTGATATGCTTTAGTATTGAGGTCTTCATGTCAAATTATAGGCCATTTCTTTGAATCATCTAAAGTCCAAATGTCCATTCTACAAAAGAAAAGAATATGCGATGAATATGATGGGTAGCATTCCACATCAAAATTCTATTTTTATCATTTACCTACTCGAGGATGAGCATGAATTAAGCTTGGGGATGCTGATATGTCTCCAACGTATCTATATTTTTTGATTGTTCCATGCTATTAAAGTATCAATGGATGTTTTATACTCATTTACTAGCAACTTCATATATTTTTTTGGGACAAACCTATTGACATAGTGCCCAGTGCTAGTTGCTATTTTATGCTCATTATTTACTTTGCAGAATATCAATACCTATGACACCCCAAAAATTTTACCTTGTTTTATTAATTAAAATTTTGCCAAGAGATTTAAACTTTTATTTACTGGATTTTTCTTTTGATTTCAGAGCCATTCTTTTCTTTGTTATTATGGAGTTTTTACCCCAAGTGAAAACTTTCCAAATGTTTTGTTCGACTTGTATACCCTCTCAAGAAAACTTTTCTTTTTATCAGAGGAATTAATTATATAATTATTTTCCTGATCTTTATTTCTTTAAAAATTGTCTCCCATGGTTTTAGGGTACCATTTGAACTACAACCCTTTGATAAATTTATTTAAAATTCCAACCAAAATTTTGAGCTCTACACCAAATTTTCAAATCTGGTCCAGTGGGCAATTTTGCACTGCGACCTATTTAAATATTTCTTTAAAACTTCCACCAAAATTACGGGATGTTAATAGGAGTATATTATTCAACTTTATGCAAAAACCCAGTGATGTTCTTTGAAAAATTTGAGTGAATCAACCTCATTTTCATACTGGTCCAACTTGATGATTTGTACTGCAACCATATTTTAACTTGCTCCTTTACCCATGATTCTTTTTCCTGCTTATAGACCACCCTACAAAACCCTTAAGTCCAGCAGAGTGGACCCATTGGACGATTTTAAGTGCATACAAAAATACCTTTTTCTTTCTGTCCAGATTTGGCTTTCTCAAAAACTTGCACTATCAAGTTTTGATTTTTCCCAAACCAACCATGACATGTTTTCTAGTACCAAAAGAGACTCTGATCTGGAAATTTTGGTCACTTGCAAAACCATCTGGACGCCCCTAGCTTTTCGTCGAACAGTTGGAGTGCATGAACTGTTTTGGCATAGATTTTAGTTAGCATTATAGAGTTGCTTTACTTGCCTAGCCAGCTTGTCCACTAGAGGTTTAGTAACCACCCTAACTAGTCTGGTAACTTGCAGTATCATCCAAACCCTCTGGGGTGCCATGGCTCTTCACCGAGCAGTTGGTGGGCGTGCACTGGGCGCGCCCAGAGCACGCCAACTGCAGCCGCGCGCCCGAGCCGCCGCGTCGCGCTTACTCCGTGCCTCCTGGCCTTTCCTTGCCCGAGGGACCAAGCCACGATCTTGTCCGTTCGCTCGTGGCATGCGGCCACCCCTAGCTCCTCGCAGCGCCGCCACAGCGAGCCTTTTGGCGGCACGCGGGCGTCGGCAACCGCCCCTGCTCAGGTCGGCACCGCCCAAACCACCGCAGCGTGCCAGCTCGCCTCCTTGGACAGTGGAGAGTTCATCGTTAGCCCCTGAAGCCAGCCAGCCCCTCGCCACGTCTCCGGCAAGCCAGAAGCTAGCCGCCATCGCCGCCTGCTGTGGTCGGTGCCGTACGGGCCACCTGGTGCGTCCCTGAGTACCCCCGCCCGCCGTGCTCATCCACAACCCCGTCGCCTACCTCTGCAAGCTCTGCCAGCCAGCCCCCACCTCCCCTACTCTGCAATAGTACCGACGCCATCGTGCTTATCCTCGGGCAGCCGACGAACCGACCTCTGGCGACTACAAAACGAAACCCCCTCACTCTGTCAGCCTCAGGTAGCACCGTGTCTTCCCCTTAGACCGATCCCGCGCATCAAGATGAACCGCAGAGGCCATCTCCTTCACCTCCGGCCGAGACGATCGTCGCCGTCCCTCGGCTAAATTCGCTGTAGCCAGAGCCCCCATAGTCCTTCCAGTGCCA
Source organism: Triticum dicoccoides (assembly GCF_002162155.2). NCBI lineage: Eukaryota > Viridiplantae > Streptophyta > Magnoliopsida > Poales > Poaceae > Triticum > Triticum dicoccoides. The sequence continues at coordinate 43,355,020 of NC_041386.1, forward strand.
CCATCCTCCTTCCCTCAACCTTGCGGAGCCACTCAGCACCTCAAACGCGATCGGGAACCACCATAGCCCCGGCCCCCAAATCCACCCGAAGCCACCGCCCGCCGTGAAGCTCGCCGCCGATCATTCCCTCCGTCCCCGGGGCCCTTTCGACCACCAGGAGGACCGCCCTGGATTGGCGGATCCTTCCCCACCCTCGGATGGCTCCTAGGAGCCGATGTTCGCCGGCGTCGATCGTCGGAGCCCCCGCCTCGGCTCGGATAGAGGACGAAGAAGGCGGGGGACTGGTCAAACCTGACCAGTGGGCCCGCTGGACCCACTGTCAGCGACTCAGCCCCGCAGATGCGTTGTTTTAAGTGGAGGCGCATTTCAGAAAATACGCCTTCACTAAGAGAGAAGTGTAAGCCCCCGAAACGTTTTCTTTTCTATTTTTTTATAAACAGATTTTTGACTCAACTTTGACTGACTATATCTTTTTAAATAAAACTCCAAATGACTTGATTCTTTTTCTGTTGTTTCCCAAATATTGTCTAGTTTATTTTCATATTTATTTCAAAAAATTTCAAACAACTTTTTTGTACTGTTTTAAAAGTATGTGTTGATTTAAATTTATTTAAAATAGGAATTTGGAGAGGGAGAAGAAAACTTTCAAAAGTTTTGGAGAGCACCTCACCTCTCCACACCTGGAAGGCAAGCATTTTTGAACCCTGGCATAATATTATTCTGTGTTGTTTGATACGATCGCAACACCACCTCGACACAAAGTTTCCGTTATTTCATGCGATGATATGATTATACTCAAAAGTGCATATTGATGATTCTCTGTTGTGGGCATTCGTTATATTGTGATAGTAGACACCCTCGTATACCTTTCATGCCTACCGGGAGGAAGTCGGGAGAGCCTCTGTCTTGGGTAGACACGAGCTTGTCTCCGGTCTCCGTTGAGACGGTTGTGTCCGGTATGGCAAAGTGAGGCATGACGAGTGGTGACTCTGTCTGTTGGTCGAAACATATTTGTTATGATATCCATGCAGGAAAATACTTGAACCTCCTGAGTCGACCATAGATCGAGTCTTGTTCCGGCAACCCCCATACTTGTCTCGTACTACCACTTGTCCCTGCCACAGGTAGGGTACGGTTTAGTAAGTTGTCAACCCATTTCCTAGCACACACCGTACAGAGAGGCCATGGTGGAAGATACCGGAGGCCTCCGGTAGGCATGCCACCTGGTCTGGGGGCATGGGTGTTTTCGGTTGTAGCCGAAGGGGGTAGCTCCTCTAGTTTGCGCGTGGTATAAATTTTGTGATCCCATGCTAAGTCGAGGTTGTAGCCTCCCCACTCAGAGTTTTGCTTAACGGGTGTCAAGGGTGATTCCAGACACCGGTGAGTTTGGCTGGTGTGTGCAGTTAGGTGTGTTTTCAATCAAAAGACCGTAGACGGAATTAGTCCCGATGGACTAAAGGAATCCATTACTCATGGGTAAAGAGTACACCCTCTGCAGAGATTATACCTATTCGAATAACCGTGTCCATGGTTAAGGTCTACAGTCTGGGATGGGTCAAGTGTCGGTCTTAGTGTCGGCCTACGGAGGAGAACTACTAAACCAGAACATTGATTATGACCTATGACATATGATGATTATGATTATTATTATTGTGGACTAACCATTTGAATTATTTGAATTATTGACTATCCCTGGGACGGTTCTACCTCCCGGATATTCAATGAGGTTATTCTTGTACAAGCCCTTTATGTGGTGTCGCTCAGACGCCCAGCTGTGGCATGCTCGTTATTTCAATTATTTATAAGCCCTTTACGTGGTGTCGCTCAGATGCCCGACTGTGGCATGCTTGTTACATCTTTTATATATAAGCCCTTTATGAGGTGTCACTCAGACGCCCGACTGAGGCAGGCTTTATATTATTATCCTTTCGAGGCGTCGCTTCAGACACCCGATCGGTGCATTCGATTTTTACTCTCTGATTGCATATTCGTATTTGACATGATTAACCTGCTGGCATGCATCATGAGTATCATTTATGACTGACGTAGTGATCATGGCATGATTCGGAGCATGATTATCTTTTGATATATTATACCAGTGTTCATGATGTTTGTGAGTACATTCAAAGTACTCACTTGCTTGTCCCTGGCTATTGTCTTGGCCAGATTTCTTGCGTGGAAAGGAGCGTTGCGATGACAGCCCCGGAACCTACGCAATGGAGATAGCAGCCTCGTGAAGATAGGAGTTATCCTGGTCAGCTGTTCCTGTGGGAAATGGAGTCCCATAGACACTGATGACCCGCAAACCGCTTCCGCCATCAACCACTAGGAAACATTCGTTGTACTCATAGGTCAGAATGGTCTTGTACTACATATCTTGTATTTTGCTTGGAGTTTCTGTAACAAGTTGGTGCCTCATCAGCTAACAGTAATCCTAGGGCTGGTGAGCACAAGGGCCGCTTTTGGGAAATTAATACCCCGAAAATCCGTTCCTCACAAACTTGGTATCAGAGCCAGGCTGACCATTGGCTAATCGTATCTTTGCCAGGTCGAAAAACCTAGGTAAACCAACCCGCCAGACCTGAACCAACCCCGACGACACCCACGATAACATGTCACTTTTGTGAGAGGTGTGTGTCTGTGGCTTGGACCCCGACCCCCATGAGAGCAGAACCGACAAACTAGTGCCTCTCACCGTGGTAAATAACCTAGCATGGATGCTATATAAAAGGCCACCTCGTGACCTTGCCAAGTACCCCTCACCCTGTGCACAACTCTCACAGCTATTCCTTCGACATGCCGAGCCCTAGTATTTATCTGAGAACTCCAGATGCAACCCCGGGTAGTTTTGTTAAATTATTGTGGGACTTTACCTGCAGTACCATGAGTGCTACCCGTCCACCCCAGTACTGGCCAACCTTGCCCAGTATGTCATCGCTCAAGAGCGTCTGACCCAGCGGGTAATGGGTTATCTCCAGAGCCTCGCTGATTTAAATCCTCAGATCGCCATCGGCAGACCACTGAGACCCGACCAGGAGAGACGCATTCATCGACTAGTCAATCCACTTTCCCCTATGGAAGAAGAGTGTGCCCCAGTACCAGAGACTTTTTCTCGAGACCCTGTCCATTTACCGTTTTCATTGTAAACGTCATAGCTATGTTTATTTATGTGTTGCAACTTATGCGATGTACCCAAGTTGGTACTATGAGTAAGCTGTTTGGTTTTAGCTGATAGGAGCAATATTTTTCAAAACGACCCTTAGCAAATCTCAAGGACGAGATTTTTCTTAAGGGGGGTAGTGTTGTGACACCCCAAAAATTTTACCTTGTTTTATTAATTAAAATTTTGCCAGGAGATTTAAACTTTTATTTACTGGATTTTTCTTTTGATTTCAGAGCCATTCTTTTCTTTGTTATTATGGAGCTTTTACCCCAAGTGAAAACTTTCCAAATGTTTTGTTGGACTTGTATACCCTCTCAAGAAAACTTTTTCTTTTTATCAAAGGAATTAATTATATAATTATTTTCCCGATCTTTATTTCTTTAAAAATTGTCTCCCATGGTTTTAGGGTACCATTTGAACTACAACCCTTTGATAAATTTATTTAAAATTCCAACCAAAATTTGGGGATGTCATGTGATGTTTTTAAATCAATTTTATGTAAAAACATCTTTTATTCATTGGATATTTTGAGCTCTACACCAAATTTTCAAATCTGGTCCAGTGGGCAATTTTGCACTGCGACCTATTTAAATATTTCTTTAAAACTTCCACCAAAATTATGGGATGTTAATAGGAGTATATTATTCAACTTTATGCAAAAACCCAGTGATGTTCTTTGAAAAATTTGAGTGAATCAACCTCATTTTCATACAGGTCCAACTTGATGATTTGTACTGCAACCATATTTTAACTTGCTCCTTTACCCATGATTCTTTTTCCTGCTTATAGACCACCCTACAAAACCCTTAAGTCCAGCAGAGTGGACCCATTGGAGGATTTTAAGTGCATACAAAAATACCTTTTTCTTTCTGTCCAGATTTGGCTTTCTCAAAAACTTGCACTATCAAGTTTTGATTTTTCCCAAACCAACCATGCCATGTTTTCTAGTACCAAAAGAGACTCTGATCTGTTAATTTTGGTCACTTGCAAAACCATCTGGATGCCCCTAGCTTTTCGTCGAACAGTTGGAGTGCATGAACTGTTTTGGCATAGATTTTAGTTAGCATTATAGAGTTGCTTTACTTGCCTAGCCAACTTGTCCACTAGAGGTTTAGTAACCACCCTAACTAGTCTGGTAACTTGCAGTATCATCCAAGCCCTCTGGGTGCCATGGCTTTTCGCCGAGCAGTTGGTGGGCATGCACTGGGCGCGCCTAGAGCGCGCCAACTGCAGTCGCGTGCCCGAGCCGCCGCGTCGCGATTACTCCGTGCCTCCTGGCCTTTCCTTGCCCGAGGGACCAAGCCACGATCTTGTCCGTTCGCCTGTGGCATGCGGCCACCCCTGGCTCCTCGCAGCGCCGCCGCAGCGAGCCTTTTGGCGGCACGCAGGCGTCGGCAACCGCCCCTGCTCAGGTCGGCACCGCCCAAACCACCGCAGCGCGCCAGCTCGCCTCCTTGGAAAGTGGAGAGTTCGTCGTTAGCCCCTGAAGCCAGCCAGCCCCTCGCCACATCTCCGACAAGCCAGAAGCTAGCCGCCATCGCCGCCTGCTGTGGTCGGTGCCGTACGGGCCACCTGGTGCGTCCCCGAGTACCCCCGCCCGCCGTGCTCGTCCACAACCTCATCGCCTACCTCTGCAAGCTCTGCCAACCAGCCCCCACCCCCTACTCTACAATAGTGCCGCCACCATCGTGCTAATCCTCGGGCACCCGACGAACCGACCTCTGGTGACGATAAAATGAAACCCCCTCGCTCTGTCAGCCTCAGGTAGCACCGTGTCTTCCCCTTAGACCGATCCCGCGCATCAAGATGAACCGCAGAGGCCATCTCCTTCACCTCCGACCAAGATGATCGTCGCCGTCCCTCGGCTAAATTCGCCGTAGCCAGAGCCCCCATAGTCCTTCCAGTGCCACCATCCTCCTTCCCTCCACCTTGCGGAGCCACTCAGCACCTCAAATGCGATCGGGAACCACCATAGCCCCGGCCCCCAAATCCACCCAAAGCAACCGCCCGCCGCGAAGCTCGCCGCCGACGATTCCCTCCATCCCCGGGGCCCTTTAGACCACCAGGAGGACCACCCTAGACTGGCGGATCCTTCCCCACCCTCGGATGGCTCCTAGGAGCCGACGTTCGCCGGCGTCGATCGCCGGAGCCCCCGCCTCGGCTCGGACAGAGGAGGAAGAAGGCGGGGGACTGGTCAAACCTGACCAGTGGGCCTGCTGGACCCACTGTCAGCGACTCAGCCCCGCCGATGCACTATTTTAAGTGGAGGAGCATTTCACAAAATACGCCTTCACTAAGAGAGAAGCGTAAGCCCCCTAAACGTTTTCATTTCTGTTTTTTATAAACAGATTTTTGACTCAACTTTGACTGACTATATCTTTTTAAATAAAACTCCAAATGACTTGATTCTTTTTCTGTTGTTTCCCAAATATTGTCTAGTTTATTTTCATATTTATTTCAAAATTTTCAAAACAACTTTTTTGTACTGTTTTAAAAGTATGTGTTGATTTAAATTTATTTAAAATAGGAATTTGGAGAGGGAGAAGAAAACTTTCAAAAGTTTTGGAGAGCACCTCACCTCTCCACACCTTGAAGGCAAGCATTTTTGAACCCTGGCATAATATTATTGTGTGTTGTTTGATACGATCGCAACACCACCTCGACACAAAGTTTTCGTTATTTCATGTGATGATATGATTATACTCAAAAGTGCATATTGATGATTCTGTGTTGTGGGCATTCGTTATATTGTGATAGTAGACACCCTCGTATACCTTTCATGCCTACCGGGAGGAAGTCGGGAGAGCCTCTGTCTTGGGTAGACACGAGCTTGTCTCCGGTCTCCGTTGAGACGGTTGCGTCCGGTACGGCAAAGTGAGGCATGACGAGTGGTGACTTTGTCTGTTGGTTGAAACATATTTGTTATGCTATCCATGCAGGAAAATACTTGAACCTCCTGAGTCGACCATAGATCGAGTCTTGTTCCGGAAACCCCCATACTTGTCTCGTACTACCACTTGTCCCTGCCACAGGTAGGGTACGGTTTAGTAAGTTGTCAACCCCTTTCCTAGCACACACCGTACAGAGAGGCCATGGTGGAAGATACCGGAGGCCTCCGGTAGGCATGCCACCTGGTCTGGGGGCATGGGTGTTTTCGGTTGTAGCCGAAGGGGGTAGCTCCCCCAGTTTGCGTGCGGTATAAATTTTGTGATCCCATGCTAAGTCAAGGCTGTAGCCTCCTCTCAGAGTTTTGGTTAACGGGTGTCAAGGGTGATTCCAGACACCGGTGAGTTTGGCTGGTGTGTGCAGTTAGGTGTGTTTTCAATCAAAAGACCGTAGACGGAATTAGTCCCGATGGACTAAAGGAATCCGTTACTCGTGGGTAAAGAGTACACCCTCTGCAGAGATTATACCTATTCGAATAGCCGTGTCCATGGTTAAGAACTACAGTCTGGGATGGGTCAAGTGTCGGTCTTAGTGTCGGCCTTCAGAGGAGAAACTACTAAACCAGAACATTGATTATGACCTATGACATATGATGATTATGATTATGATTATTGTGGACTAACCATTTGTATTATTTGAATTATTGAGTATCCCTGGGACGGTTCTACCTCCCGGATATTCAATGAGGTTATTCTTGTACAAGCCCTTTATGTGGTGTCGCTCGGACACCCGGCTATGGCATGCTCGTTATTTCAATTATTTATAAGCCCTTTACGTGGTGTCGCTCAGACGCCCGACTGTGGCATGCTTGTTACATCTTTTATATATAAGCCCTTTATGAGGTGTCGCTCAGACGCCCGACCGAGGCAGGCTTTATATTATTATCCTTTCGAGGCGTCGCTTCAGACACCCGATTGGTGCATTCTATTTTTACTCTCTGATTGCATATTCGTATTTGACATGATTAACCTGCTGGCATGCATCATGAGTATCATTTATGACTGACATAGTGATCATGGCATGATTCGGAGCATGATTATTATTTGATATATTATACCAGTGTTCATGATGTTTGCGAGTACATTCAAAGTACTCACTTGCTTGTCCCTGGCTATTGTCTTGGCCAGATTTCTTGCATGGAAAGGAGTGTTGTGATGACAGCCCCAGAACCTACGCAATGGAGATAGTAGCCTTGCGAAGATAGGAGTTATCCTAGTCAGCTGTTCCTGTGGGAAATGGAGTCCCATAGACACTGATGACCCGCAAACCGCTTCCGCCATCAACCACTAGAAAACATTCGTTGTACTCATAGGCCAGAATGGTCTTGTACTACATATCTTATATTTTGCTTGGAGTTTCTGTAACAAGTTGGTGCCTCATCAGCTAACAGTAATCCTGGGGCTGGTGAGCACAAGGGCCGCTTTTGGGAAATTAATACCCTAGAAATCCGGTCCTCACAATACCAAACAAGGTCCAAATGCCATGAAACTTTTTGGAGAATTTTTTCTCAACAGAAGACACCCAGGGAGCCAAAGAAGTGCATGGGAGGAGGCCCGTGGGGCCCACTAGGCACCAGGATGTGCCCTAGTGAGTAGTGGAGCCCACGGGAAGCTTCTCCACCGCCACCCACCTCTATAAATACTCTAAATCCCAAAAACTCTAAGGGAGTCGATGAAACACAATTCCAGCCGCCGTGAGTTCCAGAACCACGAGATCCAATCTAGAGGCCTTTTCCGGCACTCTGCCGGAGGGGTCAACGATCACGGAGGGGTTCTTGATCATCACCCTTGCCCATCCGATGATGCGTGATTAGTTTACCACAGACCTACAGGTCCGTAGGTAGTAGCTAGATGGCTTCTTATCTCTTTTTGATCTTCAATACAATGTTCGACTCGATGTTCTTGGAGATCTATTTGATGTAATGACTTTTTGTGGTGTGTTTGTTGGGATCCGATGAATTGTGATTTTATGATCAGATCTATCCGTGAATATTATTTGAGTCTTCTCTGAACTCTTTTATGCATGATTGTTATAGCCTTGTATTAATTCTCCGAAACTTTGGTTTGCTTTGGACAACTAGGTTGTTTTTTCTTGCCATGGGAAGAGGTGCTTTGTGATGGGTTCGATCTTGCGGTGCTCAATCTCAGTGACAAAAAGAGACATGCCATGCATGTATCATTGCTAATAAGGATAACAAGATGGGGTCTATTCCTACATGAATAGATCTTGTCTACATCATGTCATCGTTCTTATTGCATAACTCCATTTTCCATGAACTTAATACACTAGATGCATGCTGGATAGCGGTCGATGTGTGGAGTAATAGTAGTAGATGCAGGCAAGAGTCGGTCTACTAATCTTGGACGTGATGCCTATATACATGATAATTGCCTTGGATATCATCATAATTATTTGCTTTTCTATCAATTGCCCAACAGCAATTTGTCTACCCAAAGTATGCTATATTCTCGAGAGAAGCCTCTAATGAAATCTACGGCCCCTCGGTCTATTTCCTATCATATTAAAACCCAAAAATACCTTGCTGCACTTTTTATTTCTTTATTTTATTTTGTGTTTTAGCTATATCTATTTATCAAATCTCATGCAATTTAATCTATCTCAATACCGAGGAGGGATTTACAACCCCTCTTACACATTGGGCTGCAAGTTTTTGTTGTTGTTGTGTAGGTGTTGTTTACATAGTGTTGCTTGGTTGTCCTACTGGATTGATAACCTTGGTTTCATAAATGAGGAAAATACTTACCGTTGTTGTGCTGCATCATTCTCTCCTCTTCGGGGAATTACCAACGCATATACAAGCAATCGGTGAGATGACGACAGGCTTAGGTTGTCACTCGAACCTCAGCATAGAAAATCACGAGTTCCCCATAGACCTCATTGTATTGGAGTCACATGGATTGGACGTAATCTTGGCATGGATTGGTTGACGAAGTTTGAAGGGAACATCGATTGTGCCCGCAAGATGATTTTGCTCACCACCTCGGAGCAGAAGAGGATCAAGTACGTATCTAGGCACACACTAAAGAATACTCAGGAAAATTCCCTCACGGGAGTTGTTCAGGAGGAAGTGCCAGTAGTGCAAGATTTCCCGATGTATTCCCGAAGGAATTACCAGGAATGCTACCGGATAGAGAAATCGAATTCCTAATTGAATTATTGCCCGACACAGCCCCAATATCCAAGAGACCTTATCGGATGCCCCTGAATGATTTGGAAGAAATCAAGAAGCAGATTAATGAGTTATTGGAGAAAGGATATATTCGCCCAAGCTCGTCACCTTAGGGAGCACAAATTCTCTTGGTAGAAAAGAAGGATAAAACCTTGAGGATGGTTGTTGATTGTTGTTCGTCGAACGAAGTGACCATCAAGAACAAGTGCCCTCTGCCGATGATTAATGATTTGTTTGATCAGCTGGTTGGAGCCAGAGTATTCTCCAAGATTGACCTTCGATCAGGGTATCATCAGTTGAAGATTCATGAATAGGATATACCCAAAACAGCTTTCACCATAAGGTATGGTCTTTATGAGTACACCATCATATCATTTGGATTGACTAATGCCCCTGCGTATTTTATGAGTATGATGAACAAGGTATTTATGGAATATCTGGACAAGTTTTTCGTGGTGTTCATCGATGACATATTGGTTTTCTCCAAGTGCGAGGAAGAACACAAGGAACACTTGCGTCTAGTTTAGGCGAAACTTCGAGAACATCAGTTATATGCCAAGTTCAGCAAATGTGAATTTTGGTTGAAGGAAGTTGGATTCCTCAGACATGTTATTTTGGGAGAAGGAATAGCAGTTGACCTAGCAAAGGTTGAATCAGTCACCAAATGGAAGTCACCCACCTTAGTTAAGGAGATCCACAGTTTTCTCAGAATGGCAGGATATTATTGGAGATTTATTGAGAATTTCTCCAAGATTGCTAAGCCCATGACTGGGATGTTGAAGAAGGAAACTAAGTACATTTGGACCGAGGATTGTGAAGCTAGTTTTCAGGAGCTGAAGAAATGTTTGGTTACAACCCCCGTGCTAATTTTGTCGGACATACGCAAGGATTACTAGGTGTATTGTGATCCTTCTCGTCAAGGGCTCAGAGGAGTGATCATGCAGAAAGGAAAGGTTGTAGCTTATACCTCCACACAGCTACGACCTCACGATATTAACTATGCCACACATGATTTGGAGTTAGCAGTCATAGTGCACACACTCAAGACCTGGAGACATTTCCTTGTCGAAAACAGTTGTGATGTTTACATGGATCATAAGGGCCTGAAGTACATTTTAACACAGAAGGAATTGAACCTCAGACAAAGGAGATGGCTAGAGTTAATCAAGGATTATGACACGAGATTACATTATCACACATGGAAAGAAAATGTTATAGCAGATGCTTTGAGCCATAATAGCTATGTGAACACCCTCATAGCAGGAGGATTGCCACACGAGTTATGTGATGATCTCAGAGATCTTCGGATGGAAATAATTCCAAGAGGATTTGTCGCCACCCTAGATATTCAGTGTACTCTGACCGAAAGAATCCGAGAAGCCCAAAAGTCAAACAAGGAAATTGCAGAGATAAAAGAAAGGATGAGTAAAGGAAAAGCTAAAGGTTTTTACGAGGATGAATACAGATGGTTTGAGGATCATATCTATGTGCCCAATGACCCAGAGGTCAGGAAGTTAATTCTGCAAGAGGCATGTGATTCACCATACTCGATACACCTAGGCAACACCAATATGGATCTGGATTTGAAGGAAAGTTTCTGGTGGACAGGTATGAAGAAGGATATTGCCGAGTATGTAGCAGTCTGTGATGTTTGTCAGCGAGTAAAGGCAGAACATCAGAAGCAAGCCAGGTTACTCTGACCTTTGTTGATACCCGAGTGGAAATGGGAAAATCTTGGGATGGATTTTATCATAGGATTACCCAGGACTCGTTAAGGTTATGATTCAATCTGGGTAGTGGTTGACCGCTTGACCAAGGTAGCTCACTTCGTTCCCATAAAGACCACATATACCAGTGCTAAATTAGCCAACATATACATGACCAGGATCATATGTCTGCATGGAGTTCCCAGGAGTATCGTGTTAGAGAGAGGAACACAATTTACCTCAAAGTTTTGGACACAGTTTTATGAAACTTTGGGTACGGGGCTGGAGTTCAATACAACATTTCATCCACAGACAAATGGACAGACCGAGAGAGTCAACCAGATTTTGGAGGACATGTTGAGATCATGTGCGCTAGACTATGGAGCTAGCTGGGATGATAATTTTCGTGGGAGTCCACGACCACCTATGGGACCTGGGCCCCTTGCTGGTTCGGCAGGGAGGGTGTTGATGCGGCTTGAAGCTACGTCAGTATTTCCCCAAAGAGGAAGGGATGATGCACCACAACGGCGGTAGGTACTTCCCTCAGATGTGAAACCAAGGTTATCGAACCAGTAGGAGAACCAAGCAACACAACGTAAACAACACCTTCACACAAATAACCAATACTCGCAACCCAATGTGTAATAGGGGTTGTCAATCCCTTTCGGGTAACGGTGCCAGAAATTGGCAAACGGACATGAGAGAGTTGTAAATATTGATAGATCGAACGCCAAATAAAATAAATTATGGCAAGGTATTTTGTATTTTTTGGTTTAATAGATCTGAAAATAAAAGGCAAATAAAATAGATCGCAAAGGCAAATAATATGAGGAAGAGACCCGGGGGCCATAGGTTTCACTAGTGGCTTCTCTCGAGAAAAATAGCAAACGATGGGTAAACAAATTACTGTTGGGCAATTGATAGAACTTCAAATAATCATGATGATATCCAGGCAATGATCATTATATAGGCATCATGTCCGAGATTAGTAGACCGACTCCTGCCTGCATCTACAACTATTACTCCACACATCGACCGCTATCCAGCATGCATCTAGTGTATTAAGTTCATGGAGAAATGGAGTAATGCAATAAGAATGATGACTTGATGTAGACAAGATCTATCTATGTAGAGATAGACCCCATAGTTTTATCCTTAGTAGCAATGATACATATGTGTGGGTTCCCCTTCTGTCACTGGGATCAAGCACCGTAAAATCGAACCCACTACAAAGCACCTCTTCCCATTGCAAGATAAATAGATCAAGTTGGCCAAACAAAACCCAAATATCGGAGAAGAAATACGAGGCTACAAGCAATCATGCATAAAAGAGATCAAAGAAACTCAAATACTTTCATGGATATAAAAAGATAGATCTGATCATAAACTCAAAGTTCATCTGATCCCAACAAACAAACCGCAAAAATTGTTACATCATATGGATCTCCAAGAGACCATTGTATTGAGAATCAAACGAGAGAGAGGAAGCTATCTAGCTACTAACTACGGGCCCGAAGGTCTACAAAGAACTACTCATGCATCATCGGAGAGGCACCAATGGAGGTGGTGAACCCCATCTGTGATAGTGTCTAGATTGGATCTGGTGGTTCTGGACTCTGTGGCGGCTGGAATTGATTTTCGTCGACTCCCCTAGGATTTCGTGAATATTGGGGTATTTATAGAGCAAAGAGGTGATCGGGGGGGGGGGCACCCGAGGTGGGCACAACCCACCAGGGCGCGCCTGGGCCTCCTAGCGCGCCCGGGCCTCCTAGCGCGCCCTGGTGGGTTGTGCTCTCCTCGGAGCACCTCCAAGCGCAGCCTTGGCCCATTAGGTTTCTTTTGTTCCAAAAAAAATCTCTGTAAAGTTTCGTTGCATTTGGACTCCGTTTGGTATTGATTTCGTGCGATGTAAAAAACATGCAGAAAACAACAACTGGCACTTGGCACTATGTCAATAGGTTAGTACCAAAAAATGATATAAAATGATTATAAAACATCCAAGATTGATAATATAACATCATGGAACAATCAAAAATTATAGATACGTTGGAGACGTATCAACATCCCCAAGCTTAACTCCTACTCGTCCTCGAGTAGGTAAGTGAATAAAATAGAATTTTTGATGTGGAATGCTGCCTAACATGTCATATCATATTTCTTTTCTTTATAGCATGGACATTGGGACTTTTATATTGTTCAAAGCAATAGTCTAGTTTTGACATGATAACTTAAATACTCAAGCATATCAACAAGCAACCATGTCTTTCAAAATATCAATGCTAAAATAAGTTAGCCCTAGCCCATCATGCTCAATCATAGATCCATTCATGAAACACACTCGCATATTAGCTATACCCAGTGCTCAAGTACGATCATAGTGCCTCCTAGTTGGTGCTTTTATAAGAGAAGATGGAGACTCAGATTCAAAAATAAAAATTGCATAAGGTAAAAGAAAGGCCCTTCACAGAGGGAAGTAGGGATTTGTAGAGGTGCCAGAGCTCAAAGCGAAAAACTTAGAGATAAAAACATTTTGGGAGGTGTGTCCTTCCCACCAACGAAAACGACTTAGAGTTCCCAACACTTTCCATGCTAGATATATCATAGGCGGTTCCCAAACAGAAAATAAATTTTATTCCTTTTTCCACCATACTTTCACTTTCCATGGCTAACCGTATCCACGGGTGCGTTCCATACCAACACTTTCCAAGGAATTTATTATTTGACAACATAAAGTAAATTAATTTTTTGTTTCGAGACTGGGCATCCCTAATACCTTTGCCTTACTCTCGTGCAATGACAAGTGAATAAACATTCATCGTGAGAATAACACATCTAGCATGGAAAATATTAGCGACCCCTCACTGCTCCGCGAGCGAAACGAACACACAAAATAGAAGTTTATTTTGAAAATTAGAGATGGCACATACAAATTTGCTTAGAACGGCAAAAGAATACTGCATATAGGTAGATATAGTGGACTCATGTGGCAAAATTGGTTTAAAGGTTTTTGGATGCACAAGTTGTGATCATACTTAGTGCAAAATGAAGGCTAGGAAAATATTGAGAAGCGACCAACCAAGAAATGAATAATCTCACAAGCGAGCATTAAGCATAATTAACACCGAATAATGCACCACAAGTAGGATATAATTTCATTGCATAATTATTGACTTTTCGTGCTTGCATAGGGAATGACAAACCTTAACACCAATATTCTTACTAAAGCATAATTACTCATCAAGATGACTCACATATCACATCATCATATCTCAAAACTATTACTAATAATCAAGTTTATTTGGTCCAGTGATCTTCATGAAAGTTTTTATTATATCCTTCTTGGATATCTATCACTTTGGGACTAATTTTCATATGTTGCTTTTGATAAGCTCAAACAAATATAAGTGAAGATCATGAGCATAATATTTCTTTCTCTCAAATTAATTTAAGTGAAGCAAGAGAGAATTTCTTGAAAATTTTACTAACTCTCAAATAAATCTAAGTAAAGCAAGAGAGCATTTCTTCAAAAATACTAAAGCACACCGTGCTCAAAAAGATATAAGTGAAGCACTAGAGCAAGTCCATAGCTCATAAAAAATTTAAGTGAAGCATAGAGAGCAATTCTAACAAGTCATGACACAATTTTGGCTCTCTCAAATAGGTGTGTCCTACAAGGAATCAAGACTTAAAACACAAATTAAAACAAGCAAAGACTCATATCATACAAGACGCTCCATGCAAAACACATAGTATGTGACGAATAAAAATATAGCTTCGAATAAAATACTGATGGTCGTTAGAAGAAAGAGGGGATGCCACTCGGGGGCATCCCCAAGCTTAGTTGCTTTCTCTCTTTCGGATAATAGCTTGGGATGCCGAGGCATACCCAAGCTTAGGCTCTTCTTACTCCTTATTCCTTCATCCGTCGTAAGATAACCCAAAACTTGAAAACTTCAATCACACAAAACTCAACAAAACCTTTGTGAGATCCGTTAGTAAAAGAAAGAAAATCACTACTATAAGTATTGTATCAAAACAATTCATATTTTGTTTTTGCATTATATCTACTATATTCCAACTTTTATATGGCAAAAACTCATCAAAGAAAATCATAGAGCCATCAAAACAAGCACACAACGCAAAGAAAACAGAATCTGTCAAAACAGAACAATTTGTAGCAATCTGACTATTTTGAATACTTCTGTAAGTCCAAAAATTATGAAAAAATAGGACAACGTGAGAAATGTGTATATTGATCTACTTCAAAAGGAATGGGAATTTTATCACTCTCCGGTTAAAAAGGAAAATTATTTTCGCGGGCGCAAAAGTTTCTGTTTTTTCAGCAAGATCAAACAACTATCACCTAGGAAGACCCTAAAGGCTTTACTTGGCACAAACACTAATTAAAACATAAAAACACAATCATAATAGTAGCATAATTGTGCAAACACTCAAGAACAGAAAGCAAAAAAAATATTATACATTGGGTTGCTGTCGGATGAGGGGTTCCGGCAAACCCTTAAGGTTAGAACACTGGGCTGCATGCGAAGTCTTTTCCTCCCACCGATCTATGCCCTAGCTCGCTAAGATCTCATGGACGAACTCGACGAACTCCCAACACAGAAAGACACAAGATTTATACTGGTTCAGGCCACCGTTGTGGTGTAATACCCTACTCCAGTGTGGTGGTGGTGGATTGCCTCTTGGGCTGATGATGAACAATACAAGGGGAAGAACAACCTCCTGAGGGTGAGGTGTTCTCAAATAATCATGACGATATCCAGGAATTGATCATTATATAGGCATCATGTCCAAGATTACTAGACCGACTCCTGCCTGCATTTACTACTATTACTTCACACATCGACCGCTATCCAACATACATCTGGTGTATTAAGTTCATGGAGAAACGAAGTAATGCAATAAGAATGATGACATGATGTAGACGAGATCTATCTATGTAGAGATAGACCCCATTGTTTTATCCTTAGTAGCAACGATACATACGTGTGGGTTCCCCTGCTGTCACTGGGATCAAGCACCGTAAGATCGAACCCACTACAAAGCACCTCTTCCCATTGCAACATAAATAGATGAAGTTGGCCAAACAAAACCCAAATATCAGAGAAGAAATACGAGGCAATAAGCAATCATGCATAAAAGAGATCAAAGAAACTCAAATACTTTCATGGATATAAAAAGATAGATCTGATCATAAACTCAAAGTTCATCTGATCCCAACAAACACACAGCAAAAAGAGTTACATCATATGGATCTCCAAGAGACCATTGTATTGAGAATCCAACGAGAGAGAAGAAGCCATCTCGCTACTAACTACGGACCCGAAGGTCTACAAAGAACTACTCACGCATCATCGGAGAGGCACCAATGGAGGTGGTGAACCCCATCTGTGATAGTGTCTAGATTGGATCTGGTGGTTCTGGACTCTGTGGCGGCTGTAATTGATTTTTATCGACTCCCCTAGGGTTTCTGGAATATTGGGGTATTCATAGAGCAAAGAGGCAGTCCGGGGGCACCCGAGGTGGGCACAACCCACTAGGGCGTGCCTGGGCCTCCTGACGCACCCTGGTGGGTTGTGCTCTCCTCAGAGCACCCCCCAGGCGCAGCCTTGGCCCATTTGGTGTCTTTTGGTCCAAAAAAATCTCTGTAAAGTTTTGTTGCATTTGGACTCCGTTTGGTATGATTTCCTGCGATGTAAAAAAACATGCAGAAAACAGCAACTGGCACTTGGCACTATGTCAATAGGTTAGTACCAAAAATGATATAAAATGAATATAAAATGATTATAAAACATCCAAGATTGATAATATAACAACATGGAACAGTCAAAAATTATAGATACGTCGGAGACGTATCAGATGTCATGTTGCCCAAAGAGCAGAGGAGCGTGGGGCAGCACGACAGAGATCACACAAGCAATTTTACCCAGGTTCGGGCCGCCACGAGGCGTAAAACCCTAGTCCTACTTTGGTGGATTGATGGTGGAAGAATGGTGGTGGAGGATAGTACACTTTCCCGGCAGGGGTGCCTCAGGGCAGCAGTGGCTACGTCCGTATAAATGTGTGGCTATCCAACCTTCTAACCCTTTCTACGGCTGTCATGGGCTCCTTTTATAGGTTAAGGGGTCACTACAATGGCAAAGTAGTCATTATGCACTAATAAGATAGCAAACAATGCTATCATACCTAACCCTGTAGGCTGATAGGGCGCATTAAATGCGCCACTCAACGTCACATTGTCGCTTGCCTGGCTGCTTTGCCAGCTTCACGCCTGCTCGCTCGACACGCCGTAGGACGGGTGTCGTTCGTAGGTATCTCCTGTAGAAAGAGGCTGGCATGTGGCGAATGGCTGCCACTTAGTCACTATGCGGCTTGACACAACATCGATTGATGACGTGGGTCACGGTGGAGTAGTTGGGTGAGGAGGTTTTGCCTTCACGAGTCCTGGCAGGCCTTGCCGGGACGTCTTGGACGTTCTCTTTTGGGGGTGACCCCACCCTTGCCGAGCTCGCCTGCGTGACAAGGGAGGCTTCTCTTCTGGTGGTATCTTGCTTCTCTGGCTTGTTCTGCATGTTGGCCCTTCGAAAATCTTGGTCTCTTGTGCTCTGGTATGGCCTTAGCTTGTTCGTGCATGAGTTAGGGGAAAATATGTACGCATGTCTATTTTCCCCAACATAAGCCCCCAGGCCTGAGCCATACGCGTTGGCGCGGCATGTTGGGTTAGGCCCCAAACAGTGCGCGGACATGATGTCGCTTGAAGCTACGTCGGTATTTCCCCAAAGAGGAAGGGATGATGCAGCACAGCGGCGGTAGGTATTTACCTCAGATATGAAACCAAGGTTATCGAACCAGTAGGAGAACCAAGCAACACAACATAAACAGCCCCTGCAAACAAATAGCAACCACTTGCAACATGATGTGTTAAAGGGGTTGTCAATCCCTTTCGGGTAACGATGCCTCAAACGGTGCGTGGACGGGAGAAAGTTGTAAATATTGATAGATCGAACGCCAAATAAAATAAATTGCAGCAAGGTATTTTTGGGTTTTTTGATTAATAGACCTAAAAATAAAAGAAAATAAAAATAGATCGCAAAGGCAAATGTATGAGAAAGAAGACCCGGGGGTCGTAGGTTTCACTAGTGGCTTCTCTCGAGAAAAATAGCAAACGGTGGGTAAACAAATTATTGTTGGGCAATTGATAGAACCTCGAATAATTATGGTGATATCTAGGCAATGATCATTACATAGGCATCACATCGAAGATTAGTAGACCAACTCCTGCCTGCATCTACTACTATTACTCCACACATCGACCGCTATCCAGCATGCATCTAGTGTATTAAGTTCATGGAAAAACGGAGTAATGCAATAAGAACGATGACATGATGTAGACGAGATCCGTTTATCTATGGTGGTAGATATAGATCCCATCTTTTTATCCTTAGTAGCAACGATACATACGTGTCGGTTCCCTTTCTGTCACTGGGATCAAGCACCGTCAGATCGAACCCACTACCGGGCACCTCTTCCCATTGCAAGATAAATAGATCAAGTTGGCCAAAGAAAACCCGAATATCGGAGAAGAAATATGAGGCGATAAGCAATCATGCATAAAAGAGATCAAAGAAACTCAAATACTTTCATGGATATAAAAGGATAGATTTGATCATAAACTCAAAGTTCATCGATCCAACAAACACATCGCAAAAAGAGTTACATCATATGGATGTCCAAGAGACCATTGCATTGAGAATCATGAGAGAGAGAGGAAGCCATCTAGCTACTAACTACGGACTAGAAGGTCTACAAAGAACTACTCACGCATCATCGGAGAGGCAGCAATGGAGGTGGTGAACCCCATCCGTGATGGTGTCTAGATTGGATCTGGTGGTTCTAGGCTCCGCGGCGGCTGGAATTGATTTTCGTCGACTCCCCTAGGGTTTCTGGAATATTGGCGTATTTATAGAGCAAAGAGGCAGTCCGAGGGGCACCCGAGGTGGGCACAACCCACCAGGGCGCGCTTGGGCCTGCTGGCGTGCCCTGGTGGGTTGTCCCCTCCTCGGGACACCCCCAGGTGCTACCAGGGCCCAACATCTTCCTTTTGGTCCATAAAAAATCTCCGTAAAGTTTGGTGGCATTTGGAATCCGTTTGATATTGATTTTCTGTGATGTAAAAAACATGGAAAAAATAGCAACTGGCACTTGGCACTATGTCAATAGGTTAGTAACAAAAAATGATATAAAATGACTATAAAATGATTATAAAACATCCAGGATTGATAATAAAACAACATGTAACAATCAAAAATTATAGGTACGTTGGAGATGTATCAGCATCCCCAAGCTTAACTCCTACTCGTCCTCGAGTAGGTAAGTGATAAAAACAGAATTTTTGACGTGGAGTGCTGTTCATCATGTCATATCATAATCTTTTCTTTATAGCAAGGACATTTGGACTTTTATGTGATTCAAAGCAATAGTCTAGTTTTGACATAATAATTTAGATACTCAAGCATATCAACAAGCAACCATGTCTTTCAAAATATCAACCCTAAAATAAGTTATCCATAGCCCATCATGCTCAAACATTGATCCATTCATGAAACACACTCGAATATTAACTACAGCCAATACTTAAGCACAATCATATTGCCTCCTGGTTGGTGCTTTTGTAAGAGAAGATAGAGACTCAAAATAAAACTTGCATAAAGTAAAAGAAAGGCCCTTCGCAGAGGGAAGTAGGGATTTGTAGAGGTGCTAGAGCTCAAAGAGAAAAAATGAGATATAAAAACATTTTGGGAGGTGTATCCATCCCTCCAACAAAAATGACTTAGAGTTCCCAATACTTTCCGTGCATAGATATATCATAGGTGGTTCCCAAACAAAAAATAAAGTTTATTCCTTTTTCCACCGTACTTTCACTTTCCATGGCTAGTCGTATCCACGGTTGCCCTCCATACCAACACTTTCCAAGGAATTTATTATTTGACAACATAAACTAAATTCATTTGTTTTTGTATTTCGGGACTGGGCATCCCTAATACCTTTGCCTTACTCTTGTGTAATGACAAGTGAATAAACACTCATCTTTAGAATAACACATCTAGCATGGAAAATATTAGCCACCCCTCACCACTTTGCGAGCGAAACAAACACACAAAAGGGAGGTTTATTTTGAAAATTAGAGATGGCACATGCAAATTTTCTTAGAACGGCAAAATGATACAACATATAGGTAGATATAGTGGACTCATGTGGCAAAACTGGTTTAAAAGATTTTGGATGCACAAGTAGTGATCATACTTAGTGCAAAATGAAGTCTAGCAAAAGATTGGGAAGCGACCAACCAAGAAACGAATAATCTCATAAGCAAGCATCAAGCATTATTAACACCGAATAATGCACCACAAGTAGGATATAATTTCATTGCATGATTATTGACTTTCATGCATGCATAGGGAATAACAAAACTGAACACCAATATTCTTACTAATGCATAATTACTCATCAAGATGACTCACATATCACATCATCATATCTCAAAATTATTACTAAGAATCAAGTTTATTTTGTCCAATGATCTTCATGACATATTTCTTTCTTTATCCTTCTTGAATATCTATCACTTTGGGACTAATTTTCATGTGTTGCTTTTCATAAGCTCAAACAAATATAAGTGAAGATGATGAGCATAACAAATTTTCTTTCTCTCAAAATAATTTAAGTAAAGCAAGAGAGAATTTCTTCAAAATTTTACTAACTCTCAAATAAATCTAAGTGAAGCAAGAGATAATTTCTTCAAAAATAACAAATCACACCATGCTCAAAAAGATATAAGTGAAGCACTAGAGCAAGTCCATTGCTGATAAAAAATTTAAGTGAAGCATATGGAGCAATTCTAACAAGTAAAGATATAGTTTTGGCTCTCTGAAATAGGTGTGCTAACAAGGATTGATGACTTAAAACACGAAATAAAACAAGCAAAGACACATATCATACA
Source organism: Triticum dicoccoides (assembly GCF_002162155.2). Lineage (NCBI taxonomy): Eukaryota > Viridiplantae > Streptophyta > Magnoliopsida > Poales > Poaceae > Triticum > Triticum dicoccoides. Next base: position 43,376,046 of record NC_041386.1, read on the forward strand.
AGACGCTCCAAGCAAAACACATATCATGTGACGAATAAAAATATAGTCTCGAGTAAAATACCGATAGTTGTTGGAAGAAAGCGGGGATGCCACTTGGGGGCATCCCCAAGCTTAGTTGGATGCTCATTCTTGGATGGTAGCTTGGGATGCCGGGGCATCCCCAAGCTTATGCTCTTACATCCTTCCTTCATCCATCGTAAGATAACCCAAAACTTGAAAACTTCAATCACACAAAACTCAACAAAGCCTTCGTGAGATCCGTTAGTATAAGAATAATAAACCACTACTATAAGTGTTGTATCAAACCAATTCATATTTTGTTTTTGTATTATATCTACTGTATTCCAACTTTTCTATGGCAAAAACTCATCTAAGAAAACCCATAGAGCCATCAAAATAAGCACACAACACAAAGAAAACAGAATCTGTTAAAACAGAACAGTCTGTAGCAATCTGACTATTTCGAATACTTATGTAACTCAAAAAACTCTGAAAAATAAGGACGACCTGAGAAATTTGTATATTGATCTACTGTAAGTGGAATGGGTATTTTATCGCTCCTTGGTAAAAAATTAAAATTAATTTGACGAGCACAAAACTTTCTATTTTTGCAACAAGATTAAACAACTGTTGCCCAAGAAGATCCTAAAGGCTTTACTTGGCAGAAACACTAATTAAAACACAAAAAACACAATTATAACAATAGCATAATTGTGCTAACACACAAGAACAAGAAGCAAAAAAGCAAAAACAAATTTTATTCATTGGGTTGCCTCCCAACAAGCGCTATCATTTTACACCCCTAGCTAGGCATAAGATTCCAATGATGCTCATACGAAAGATAATAATTGAAACACAAAGAGAGCATCATGAAACATGTGACAAACACATTTAAGTCTAATATACTTCCTATGCATAGGAATTTTATAGGAAAACAAATTGTCAAGACAAGAAATATCTAGCATACGCAAAGGAGAGGAATAAAACATTGACAATCTCAACATAACAAGAGGAAATTTAATAACATGAACATTTCTACAACCATATTTTCCTCTCTCATAATAATTATATGTAGGATCATAATCAAATTCAATAATGTAACTATCATATAAATTTTTCTCTTTATGGTCCACATGCATGCAAAGTTGACACTCTTCCAAAATAGTGGGATTAGCATTAAATAAAGTCATGACCTCTCCAAACCCACTTTAATCAAAATTTTCATAAGATTGAACACTCTCCAAATATGTGGGATTATTTTTAGCTAAAGTTGACACTCTTCCAAACCCACTTTCAATATTATCGCAAACATATTCATCATGAGGCTTAAATAAATTTTCAAGATCATAAGAAACATTATCACCCCAATCATGATCATTGCAATAAGTAGCAAACATGACAAAACAAGCATCCCCAAGCTTGGGTTTTTGCATACTATTAGCACAATTGGAATTAATAGAATTTATAGTAAAATTATTGCAGTCATGCTTTTCATTCAAGGAGCTATCATGAATCACTTCATAAATTTCTTCATCACAATTTTCAGATTCACGATTCTCAAGAAAAACTTCGTCAAGATAATCTAGTGCATTCAACTCACTAGAAATTGGTTCATCATGATTGGATCTTCTAAAAATATTAGCAAGTGGATGGGGATCCATATCAATAGATTTTTATCAAGCGAAGATGCGAGCATATAGAAGGCACATGGCAACACAAGCAAACATGAGATCTGACGAGAAAATGATGAACGAAAAAGAGGGCAAATAAAACAACAATTTTTTGTGAAGTGGGGGAGAGGAAAATGAGAGGCAAGTGGCAAATAATGTAAATTGCAAGAAGATGAGATTTCTGATTAGGAACCTGGTTATGAAGAAGATCCTCCCCGGCAACGGTGCCAGAAATTCCTTTTGATGTCGCTAGAAGCTAAGTCGGTATTTCGTCAAAGAGGAAGGGGTGATGCAGCACAGCGGCGGTAGGTATTTCCCTCAGATATGAAACCGAGGTTATCGAACCAGTAGGAGAACCAAGCAACACAATGTAAACAACCCCTGCACACAAATAACAACCACTCGCAACCCGACGTGTTAAAGGGGTTGTCAATCCCTTTCGGGTAATAGCACCTCAAACGGTGCGTGGACGGGAGAAAGTTGTAAATATTGATAGATCGAACGCCAAATAAAATAAATTGTAGGAAGGTATTTTTGGGTTTTTAGATTAATAGATCTGAAAATAAAAGCAAATAAAAATAGATCGCAAAGGCAAATATATGAGAAAGAAGACCCAGGGGCCGTAGGTTTCACTAGTGGCTTCTCTCTCAAAAAATAGCAAACGGTGGGTAAACAAATTACCGTTGGGCAATTGATAGAACCTCAAATAAGTATGACGATATCCAGGCAATGATCATTACATAGGCATCCCGTCCAAGATTAGTAGACCGACTCCTGTCTGCATCTACTACTATTACTCCACACATTGACCGCTATCCAGCATGCATCTAGTGTATTAAGTTCATGGAAAAATGGAGTAATGCAATGAGAACGATGACATGATGTAGACGAGATCCGTTTATCTATGGCGGTAGATATGATCCCATCGTTTTATCCTTAGTAGCAACGATACATACGTGTCGGTTCCCTTTTGTGTCACTAGGATCAAGCACCGTAAGATCGAACCCACTACCGGGCACCTCTTTCCATTGCAAGATAAATAGATCAAGTTGGCCAAACAAAACCCAAATATCAGAGAATAAATATGAGGCTATAAGAGATCATGCATAAAAGAGATCAAAGAAACTCGAATATTTTCATGGATATAAAAGGATAGATTTGATCATAAACTCAAAGTTCATCGATCCCAACAAACACATCGCAAAAAGAGTTACATCATATGGATGTCCAAGAGACCATTGTATTGAGAATCATGAGAGAGAGATGAAGCCATCTAGCTACTAACTACGGACCCGAAGGTCTACAAAGAACTACCCACGCATCATCGGAGAGGTACCAATGGAAGTGGTGAACCCCTCCGTGATGGTGTCTAGATTGGATCTGGTGGTTCTGGACTCTGCGGCGGCTGGATAAATATTTCGTTGACTCCCCTAGGGTTATGGGATTTTTGGGGTATTTATAGAGCAAAGAGGCGGTCTGGGGGGCACCCGAGGTGGGCACAACCTACCAGGGCGCGCTTGGGCCTCCTGGCGGGCCCTGGTGGGTTGTCCCTCCTCGGGACCCCCCAAGGTGCAACCAAGGCCCAACATCTTCCTTCTGGTCCATAAAAAATCTCCGTAAAGTTTCGTGGCATTTGGACTCCGTTTGATATTGATTTTCTGCGATGTAAAAAACATGGAAAAAAGCAACTGACACTTGGCACTATGTGAATAGGTTAGTACCAAAAATGATATAAAATGACTATAAATGATTATAAAACATCCAAGGTTGATAATAAATCAGCATGGAACAGTAAAAAATTATAGATACGTTGGAGACGTATCAGGACACGTGGCAGGAGAGGGCTGCATATGCCAGTTCATCATGGTGACTAGTCAATCGAACGTCCACTAGCGCAATTACTGCACGTCATGGGGTCGTGGGACTATAGCAGTTAAGGTAAAACGGTAACTTTCTGAAGTATCACGCCTCTTTTCCGCACTTCCCCTCTTAAAAACAGGGAAAAGCGGAGCGACATAGTTCACCTGTCGCTTGCCAACCCTTCCATCATCTTCCCCTGCAAGCCGAACCACCGCCCCTCCTCCCTCTTTCTCTTTCCCGCCGCCATCCCTCTCACCAGATCCCTTCTCCCATTTGTATCGCCGCCAGTGGGAATGGGAAAGAAGCCTGCGAAAAAAGGGAAGCAGACGGCCGCGACGAAGGACATGGCCGCCGAGGGGATTAAGAGGGCGGCAGAGCTGAGCGGAGGGGAGACATCATCTTCCTTTCGTCGAATCTGGACGGCCCCGTTCTCCAAGCGAGGTATGGGTATTTGTGGGGGAGGCCTATCCCGAAAGGGCATGGAGCGCCCAATGTTTTGGCGGAGGGGAAAGAAGATCTGCCATACTTGTATCGATTCTTCTGCGCTTATTTCATCTGCGGCCTCTGTCCCCCTTTCTTTGATTTCTTCGAGGCGATCATGACCATTTATGGATTCCATCTCCTTGACTTTATGCCAAATGCAATGGCAACCATGGCCATTTTTGCCCACTTGTGCGAGAATTTTGTCAGAGTTGCCCTCAATGTGGACCTGTTCAGGCATTATTTTGTTTTGTGAGTGGAGAACAAAGGCCATTACTCCGGGAACATCAACTAGATGCCACGGGTGGCGAGGAAACTTTGGGATTATATCCCTGGTAAGCAGCGCGAGATGTGGGATGAATGGATAGGGGATTGGTGTTGGATTCAGGATAAGGAAGCCCCAGATTTCTGCGAGGTATGGATGGAATGTGTCGAGCGAGGCAAGGAATGGAGCGGTCACGGCCTCAACAAGGATAGGTTGCGCCCAGTAATAAACATGATCACCCGTTTGAAGGATGTCGGGCTAACCATTGAGCACGTGGGGGCAGATTTTCTCCTCCGCCACATTTTCGCCACTTTAGAAGAGGGACAGACTCACGTGGTTGTATGGTGCGGACTAGATGAGGTTGCTCCCGTGATTGGCTAACAAATTTTCAGTTTACGGTCATGCCTGGTTGTGTGACCAGTTGTTCGAACGCTTTGAGATGTTCAAACTCCCGGCAACAGTTATCTCGCTGAATATCAATTCAGCCCGGGACCAGATACTGAAATGGATGCCGGACTGCAACGCTCATGGAGTGGAGAGCGATTGGCGGCTGCCCACTCTCGATGAAGAGCTTGAGTGGTATGGCACCCTGGTGGATAAGGCCACCAGGGTTGAAACTGGGATGTGCAAACGCACCTCCTCCGTGGAGGTGGCATATATCCCGAAGAGGGTTGAGGAGGACAAGGATCCCCGGCTTGCGGAAATGGCAAGGGACTCGAAGGCTGGGAAGGGCAAGGGGAAGGCCGAGGATGAGAACTCCTCTCATGGCGGCAGCGAGGTGCAGGCCACGGGAGGGGTTGTCGGGGATGTTCCCGCTGGGGACGAATTTGCTAGGCTTGATTCCCTAGCCACGGCGGCGACAAAGCTCCAAGAGGAGGAGGAGGTTGGCGCGGTGGCGGAGATTGAGGCGGAATGGCTTGCGGACGGGTTGCAAGCCCCCGAGCCGGTTCCGGATCAGCGCCCCCATAGGCGTGCTGCTAACCGGGGGCGGTGGCTCCGAATCCTGCGCCTGCCACCAAGAGAGTGAAGAAGACCACCTCCAAGGTCGTCAAGACCGACGTGGCGTGCCGCCAATCTCCTCACCTCGTCGGGATCAAGGCTTCTCCTTCCAAGCGATTGGTGGTCGGGGAAATCGATTCCAGCCCCCACTCCGGCTTGAGCTCTTCACAGAGCTCACCTGCGCTGGAGCCCCCGGCACCTCGTCTGGCGCTAGAGCTGTCGGATAGTTCTACCCCTCCACCTCCGAAGAGAGGGAGGGAGCTCTCACCACCCATGGAGTTCAATTTGAACTCCATGCTCATCGAAGAAGATTAAGGAGGACTTCCTTTCCTGTATATAGCTTCGGCATATTTGATTACCTTTGCTAACTAACCTTTTTTGTCTTGCTGTTACTGGCAGGGAGGTGGAGGAGGAATCAGAATCCCTCATCTACCAGTCATGGAAGAGGCTCCGGCGCATCGGGTCGCTGGAGACTACGGAGGACCCGGCCTCGGTGGGAAGTGACACAGAGGATCCCATGCCGAGCCCCCAGCCCAGCCCTCGGCCTGGAGGTGGAGGATTGGCTTCTCCCGTTGAAGGTGATGGGGATGGCCTTCCAACTCCAGTGGACGAAGGGGACGGTGAGACGACGCAAAGCGAGCCCCCCTGGAGGGGCATGTCTCCTCAGCCGACGAGGCCGTGCAGGGAGCCGCCACAACTATGACGACAAAGGGTGGAACCCATGGCCCGGCAACAGATGCTGCCGGGGAAACTGAGGCCTCTGCCCGGCAGACATCCCCAGGTAGCCAACTCATGCCCTTTTTCCTTTCTTGCCCTAATCACTTCTCCTTGTTTCCTCATTACCTGAAAATTTTGTCTCCTCGTCATTCTCTTGGCCTCTCATCCGCAGACACCCAAGCTGAAGAGTCGGAACTACTGGAAGTGGTGGCCGACATAGGCAGGGCAGCTATGCACGAGGCCATTGAGATTGCTGCCGCATAGGCACAGGACCTTGTTGTCGGAAATGCCCAGGATTCCTTGGCGGTGTTGGAGCATTCTTCGGGGGTCACCCCGGAGGAGGAAGTGGTGGTTGCGGGGAAATCTCCTCTCCAAACCATGGATCCGCTTCCCTCCCTCGGGATCATTACGGGGACTCCGCCACCCTCCTCAAACATGCTGGCTATGGTGTTGTTGCAGCCTGGGACTGGAGCCCCCGGCCCGTCCATGACGACGGGCAGAGAGCTTGATGAAGAGATCCAACATCTTCTAGCACCGCTGTATCAGGGAGTTGGGGAGGCGGATGATTCAACCATTGTCGATCTGAACTTGTCCTTCCTGGAGTCCGTGGTGGTGGGTGTGAAGGAAATGCAGGACCGACACGACTAGAAGTGGCAGACGCTCAAGGAGAGGCGCGAGTCCGCCAGCAAAGTGGACCAGAAGTTGAAGGACAAATGCTTGGAGCTGCACGAATGGCATGACAAGCAGTTCAAGGTGCTCATGAGGCAGCAAGAGACGCTCCTGATGACAAGGGAAGACGTCATGGCCCATGAAACTCGTCTGGTGGACCGCAAGGCACTCCAGGACGCAAGAGAACAGGAGATCCCCCTCTAGGAAGAGGAGCTCGAGGCCATCCTTCACGCCAAGGGTGACGAGTTGGAGGCTCTTGTGCGGCAGTGCACCAAAGAGCTGGAAGACAAGCATGGAGCTGCATTGGACGCCCTTGCCGCTGACTCTATCGCTCAACTGAAGAAGCTCACTAAAGATCTGGTTGCCGCGTCTTCCGCCAAGACTGACTTTGACTAGCAGGTGGTAAACTGACCAAGGACCTTGTCGGGAGCACCAAGGATGTGGAGGCCCTCAAAGAAGAGGAATGGAAGGTGCAGGTTCTCCTGAACGATGTGCAGTCACAACTCTCTTCCAAGGTCCAAAGCCTTGAGACCGTTGATGGTACCATCATAGATCTGAAGGCCAGGATCGACTCCTTGGAGAGCGTGGCAGAGTCCAGTGAATCCCGTCAACAACTGCTGTCCAAAGATCTGGACACTGCCCAGCGCCTCCGGAAAGATGCAAAAGACAAGCTAGAGAATCAGTCTGAGTAGGTTGATCTTTGCATCAAGAGCCTGACTGACATCGCCATGCGCCTTGCTGCTTGCACGGTAGTGATGGGAATGGATGGCCCAGCTTTCTCGATCAACAGGCATGAGGGTCCTAGCACCAAGCTCGAAGATAAAACAATGAGCTGATTGACAAGTTGAAGGCTCACGAGGAGGGGAGGGCCAAGCTCTTCGAGGTTGAGTCTCGGAGGCTTGCTCACGATGCACTCCTCATGGTCTTGAGCAATATCGCCTGCCGCCATCTAGACCTTGACCTAGATGACGGGTTCAGGATTCCGCCAGTGGGTGCCGACATCGCGTCCACCAAGGAGAAAGTTGCTTCCCGTGTCGCCAGGGTCCTCCATGTCCTGAAGGCCTCCCGCAGTCGCCATGCCAAGTGATGGGTCGTCGTTGCTCTTGCGTTGCCATGTAACAAAACATAATGTATGCTTTATGTTTTACGCAATGTATCATTTATGCTTGTGTGGAACTAATGCCCTCTATTAAATTCTAAATGCACATTTATCCCTTTGAGCTTATAAGTTTGTGTTTGTATGATCAATCCCTATGTATGTCATGGATGCCTGCCGGTATCATATTGCCACGATTGTCGTAAGGGTCTGGCCCTTAACACTCATCTTGGTGTGGATGCGTCCCGGCAAGTTTTTCCTAGGTAGTTCTTGATGCAGCCTCTTGTTCTGTGAGCTGGGCTCGAGACAGAACGATGGTGCAGACAAAGAGACTAGCCAAGGTTCAATTACATGAGGGTTTTCATAATACGAACAATTATTAAAGCTTAAGGGATAAACGATTGCAAAAATCTAAGATGCGTCAACAAGAATTGAAGGCGTGTACTTAGCTTTTGTTTTTGTTCCTCTTCATCCATGCACGTTCGGTGTGCTCATGGCATCCGGGAGGGTTGAAGTCAAGTGAAGGATCCTCTGGTTCCCGACAGAGATCAATACACGACACGTGTGCCTAGCGGGCAATAGGGTATGGTGCCGGGCTCTCTCTGGTCCCCCTCTCCTTCCCTTATTCCCTTCGAACAACTTTGGCGGCCGCTGTCGCAGGGTTCACACCAATGCGGACGGCCTTTCCAGAGCGCGCTTGCCGAGGCATCAATCAATGGATTCATACCAGCGTTTCACTCAGGATTTCCCACAGTGGGGTAAATACTGAACCGAGTACCGCGCAGTAGTCATCGACATTGACGATGCCTGGGCCAATGCGGCTCGACTGCTGACGAAGGAAGGGGATGGGAAAAGAGGAACCACGTGCCCGCGCTTCTTGTCTCTTTTCTCCGGACGGCGCCTGAGCAGCGGTCAGGCTGCATGGGTCACCGGGGAGGAACAGATCACCGTCGGTATGATCTTCGCCACAGCTGTGGCCATGTTGGAATGCGGCAATGGATGAGGCAGGAGTGGGAGCGGCCCCGCTTGGCCTTTGTATCTTCGCAAGCGCCATCGATGCCCGAAAGCTTGGGGTGGAATTCCATAGGTATGGCGCGCTGCTCACGCTTTCAGGTTCGCGCAAGTGATGCCCCCTACCTAGCGCGCCAAGGATGTCATGGGAAACCATGGCCACCTATGGGACCTTGGGCCCCTTGCTGGTTCAGCAGGGGGGCGTCATGTTGCACAAAGAGCAGAGGAGCGTGAGGCAACACGGCAGAGATCACAGAAGCAATTTTACCCAGGCTCGGGCCGCCACGAGGTGTAAAACCCTACTCCCACTTTGCTGGATTGATGGTGGAAGAATGGTGGTGGAGTGTAGTACACTTGCCCGGCATGGGTGCCTCAGGGCAGCAGTCATTACTGCTACCTCTTGAGCACTTGCGTTGGTTTTCCCTTGAAGAGGAAAGGGTGATGCAACAAAGTAGCGTAAGTATTTCCCTCAGTTTTTGAGAACCAAGGTATCAATCTAGTAGGAGGCCACGCACGAGTCCCTCGCACCTACACAAACAAATAAATCCTCGCAACCAACGCGATAAGGGGTTGTCAATCCCTACACGGTCACTTACGAGAGTGAGATCTGATAGATATGATAAGATAATTTTTTTGGTATTTTTATGATAAAGATGCAAAGTAAAATAAAAGGCAAAGGAAATAACTAAGTATTGGAAGATTAATATGATAGAAGATAGACCCAGGGGCCATAGGTTTCACTAGTGGCTTCTCTCAAGAGCATAAGTATTCACGGTGGGTAAACAAATTACAATTGAGCAATTGATAGAATTGATCATAGTTATGAGAATATCTAGGTATGATCATGTATATAGGCATCACGTCTGAGACAAGTAGACCGACTCCTGCCTGCATCTACTACTATTACTCCACACATCGACCGCTATCCAGCATGCATCTAGAGTATTAAGTTCATAAGAATAGAGTAACACTTTAAGCAAGATGACATGATGTAGATGTATAAACTCATGCAATATGATGAAAACCCCATCTTGTTATCCTCAATGGCAACAATACAATACGTGCCTTGCTGCCCCTACTGTCACTGGGAAAGGACACCACAAGATTGAACCCAAAGCTAAGCACTTCTCCCATTGCAAGAAAGATCAATCTAGTAGGCCAAACCAAACTAATAATTCGAAGAGACTTGCAAAGATAACCAATCATACATAAAAGAATTCATAGAAGATTCAAATATTGTTCATAGATAAACTTGATCATAAACCCACAATTCATTTGTCTCAACAAACACACTGCAAAAGAAGATTACATCAAATAGATATCCACAAGAGAGGGGGAGAACTTTGTATTGAGATCCAAAAAGAGAGAAGAAGCCATCTAGCTAATAACTATGGACCCGTAGGTCTGAAGTAAACTACTCACACTTCATCGGAGAGGCTATGGTGTTGATGTAGAAGCCCTCCGTGATCGATGCCCCCTCCGGCGGAGCTCCGGAATAGGCCCTAAGATGGGATCTCGTGGATACAGAAAGTTACGGCGGTGGAATTAGGGTTTTGGCTCCATATCTGGTAGTTTGGGGGTACGTAGGTATATATAGGAGGAAGGAGTATGTCGGTGGAGCAACAGGGGGCCCACGAGGGTGGAGGGCGCGCTGGGGGGGGGTAGGCATGCCCCCTACCTCGTGGCCTCCTGGTTGATGTCTTGACGTAGGGTCCAAGTCCTCTGGATCATGTTCATTCCGAAAATCACGTTCCCGAAGGTTTCATTCCGTTTGGACTCTGTTTGATATTCTTTTTCTGCGAAACCCTAAAATAGGCAAAAAAAGCAATTCTGGGCTGGGTCTCCGGTTAATAGGTTAGTCCCAAAAATAATATAAAAGTGTATAATAAATCCCAATAATGTCCAAAACAGAATATAATATAGCATGGAACAATAAAAAATTATAGATACGTTGGAGATGTATCAAACATCCCCATGCTTAATTCCTGCACGTCCTCGAGTAGGTAAATGATAAAAACAGAATTTTTGATGTGGAATGCTACTTGGCATAATTTCAATGTAATTCTTCTTAATTGTGGTATGAATATTCAGATCCAAAAGATTCAAGACAAAAGTTCAATATTGACATAGAAATAATAATACTTCAAGCATACTAAATAAGTAATTATGTCTCTTCAAAATAACATGGCCAAAGAAAGTTATCCCTACAAAATCATATAGTCTAGCTATGCTCTATCTTCACCACACAAAGTATTTAAATCATGCACAACCCCGATGATAAGCCAAGCAATTGTTTCATACGTTTGGTGTTCTCAAACTTTTTCAATCTTCACGCAATACATGAGCGTGAGCCATGGAAATAGCACTTTAGGTGGAATAGGATGGTGGTTGTGGAGGAGACAAAAAGGGGGAAGATAGTCTCACATCAACTAGGCGTATCAACGGGCTATGGAGATGCCCATCAATAGATATCAATGTGAGTGAGTAGGGATTGCCATGCAACGGATGCACTAGAGCTATAAGTATATGAAAGCTCAACAAAAGGAACTAAGTGGGTGTGCATCCAACTCGCTTGCTCACGAAGACCTAGGGCATTTTGAGGAAGCCCATCATTGGAATATACAAGCCAAGTTCTATAACGAAAAATTCCCACTAGTATATGAAAGTGATAACATAGGAGACTCTCTATTATGAAGATCATGGTACTACTTTGAAGCACAAGTGTGGTAAAAGGATAGTAGCATTGTCCCTTCTCTCTTTTTCTCTCATTTTTTTATTTGGGCCTTTTCTATTTTTTATGGCCTCTTTTTTTGGGCTTCTTTGGCCTCTTTTTTTTCGTCCGGAGTCTCATCCCGACTTTTGGGGGAATCATAGTCTCCATCATCATTTCCTCACTTAGTACAATGCTCTAAAAATGATGATCATCACACTTTTATTTACTTACAATTCAATACTTAGAACAAAATATGACTCTATGTGAATGCCTCCGGCGGTGTATCGGGATATGCAATGAATAAAGAGTGACATGTATGAAATAATTATGAACGGTGGCTTTGCCACAAATACAATGTCAACTACATGATCATGCAAAGCAATATGACAATGATGGAGCGTGTCATAGTAAACAGAATGGTGGAAAGTTGCATGGCAATATATCTCGGAATGGCTATGGAAATGCCATGATAGGTAGGTATGGTGGCTGTTTTGAGGAAGGTATATGGTGGGTGTATGATACCGGCGAAAGGTGCGCGGTATTAGATAGGCTAGCAATGGTGGAAGGAAGAAAAGTCTGTATGATCCATGGACTCAACCTTAGTCATAAAGAACTCATATACTTATTGCAAAAGTCTACAAGTTATCAAAGCAAAGTATTACGCGCATGCTCCTAGGGGGATAGATTAGTAGGAAAAGACCATCGCTCGTCCCTGACCGCCACTCATAAGGAAGACAATCAATAAATAAATCATGCTCCGACTTCATCACATAATGGTTCACCATACGTGCATGCTACGGGAATAACAAACTTTAACACAAGTATTTCTCAAATTCACAACTACTCAACTAGCATGACTCTAATATCACCATCTCCATATCCCAAAACAATTATCAAGTATCAAACTTCTCATAGTATTCAACACACTCATAAGAAAATTTTATTATTAATCTTGAATGCCTAACATAATTAAAGCAAATTATCATGCTGTTTTGTAGGACTCTCAAAATAATCTAAGTGAAGCATGAGAGAACAATAGTTTCTATAAAACAAATCCACCGACGTGCTCTAAAGGATATAAGTGAAGCACTAGAGCAAAAAGTATATAACTCAAAAGATATAAGTGAATCACATAGAGTATTCTAACAATTTCCGAATCATGTGTGTCTCTCTCAAAATGTGTGTACAGCAAGGATGATTGTGGAAAACTACAAAAATAAAGACTCAAATAATACAATACGCTCCAAGCAAAACACATATCATGTGGTAAATAAAAATATAGCTCCAAGTAAAGTTACCGATGGAAGTAGAGGAAAGAGGGGATGCCTTCCGGGGCATCCCCAAGCTTTGGCTTTTAGGTGTCCTTAGATTATCTTGGGGTGCCATGGGCATCCCCAAGCTTAGGATCTTGCCACTCCTTGTTCCATAATCCATCAAATCTTTCACCCAAAACTTGAAAACTTCACAACACAAAACTTAAAGTAGAAAATCTCGTGAGCTCCGTTAGCGAAAGAAAACAAAACACCACTTCAAGGTACTGTAATGAACTCATTATTTATTTATATTGGTGTTAAACCAACTGTATTCCAAGTTCTCTATGGTTTATAAACTATTTTACTAGCCATAGATTCATCAAAATAAGCAAACAACACACGAAAAACAGAATCTGTCAAAAACCAAATAGTCTGTAGTAATCTGTAACTAACGCAAGATCTGGAACCCCAAAAATTCTAAAATAAATTGCTGGACGTGAGGAATTTAGCTATTAATCATATGCAAAAATAATTAACTAAATAGCACTTTCCAAATAAAATGCCAGCAGTTCTCGTGAGCGCTACAGTTTCTGTTTTTTTACAGCAAGATTAAAAGGACTTCCCCCAAGTCTTCCCAACGGTTCTACTTGGCACAAACACTAATTAAACACAAAAAACACAACCAAACAGAGGCTAGATAAATTATTTATTGAATAACATTAAGGAAAAATATTGGGTTGTCTCCCAACAATCGCTTTTCTTTAAAGCCTTATAGCTAGGCATAATATTTCAATGATGCCCACATGAAAGACAAGAATTGAAGCACAAAGAGAGCATCATAAAACACATGACAAATGCATCTAAGTCTAACATACTTCCTATGCATAGGCATCTTATAGGCAAACAAATTATCAAGGCAAGCAAAAACTAGCATATGCAAGGAAGCGGAAAGAAATAATAGCAATCTCAACATAACAGAGGTAATTTAGTAACATGAAAATTTCTACCACCATATTTTCCTCTCTCATAATAATTACATGTAGGATCATAAGAAAATTCAACAAAATAGCCATCACATAAAACATTTTCAACACGATCCACATGCATGCAAAGTTGACACTCTTCCAAAATAGTGGGATCTAAAGTTGACACTCTTCCAAACCCACTTTCAATAATATTGCAAACACTATTATCAATCTCATATTCATCATGGGGCTTAAATAAATTTTCAAGATCAAAAGAAGAATCACCCCAATCATGATCATTGCAACAAGTAGTAGACATAGCAAAACTAGCATCCCCAAGCTTAGGGTTTTGCATAATATTAGCACAATTGACATCAAGAGAATTTATAGTAAAATCATTGAAGTCATGCTTTTTATTCAAAGATCTATCGTGAATCACTCCATAAAGTACTTCGTCACAATTTTCAGATTCACAAATTTCAAGCAAAACTTCATAAAGATAATCTAGTGCACAAAACTCACTAGCAATTGGTTCATCATAATTGGATCTCTTAAAAAGATTATCAAGCGGATGAGGATCCATAGATCTTAGGTTCTCTGTTTAGTAATAAATAAAAAACTATTCCAACCAAATGAGCAAATGAGCCAAGTAAGACATAAAAGCAAACAAAAAGATGAACAGAAGAAGGGAGAATAAAACGGCAAGGGTGCAGTGGGGGGAGAGGAAAACAAGAGGCAAATGGCAAATAATGTAATGCGGGAGATAAGGGTTTGTGATGGGTACTTGGTATGTCTTGACTTGCAACGGCGCCACAAGTGACTCGTTGTCGGGAGTCAAATCTTGACTTGTCTTGCGCGAACATCCCCGGCAACAGCGCCAGAAATCCATCTTGCTACCTCTTGAGCACTTGCATTGGTTTTCCCTTGAAGAGGAAAGGGTGATGCAGCAAAGTAGCGTAAGTATTTCCCTTAGTTTTTGAGAACCAAGGTATCAATCCAGTAGGAGGCCACACACGAGTCCCTCGCACCTACACAAACAAATAAATCCTCGCAAGCAACGCGATAAGGGGTTGTCAATCCCTACACGGTCACTTACGAGAGTGAGATCTGATAGATATGATAAGATAATATTTTTGGTATTTTTATGATAAAGATGCAAAGTAAAATAAAAGGCAAAGGAAACAACTAAGTATTGGAAGATTAATATGATATAAGATAGAACCGGGGGCCATAGTTTCACTAGTGGCTTCTCTCAAGAGCATAAGTATTCATAGTGGGTAAACAAATTACTGTTGAGCAATTTATAGAATTGAGCATAGTTATGAGAATATCTAGGTATGATCATGTATATAGGCATCACGTCCAAGACAAGTAGACCGACTCCTGCCTGCATCTACTACTATTACTCTACACATCGACCACTATCCAGCATGCATCTAGAGTATTAAGTTCATAAGAACAGAGTAACGCCTTAAGCAAGATGACATGATGTAGAGGGATAAACTCATGCAATATGATGAAAACCCCATCTTGTTGTCCTCCATGGCAACAATACAATACGTTCCTTGCTGCCCCTACTGTCACTAGGAAAGGATACCGCAAGATTGAACCGAAAGCTAAGCACTTCTCCCATTGCAAGAAAGATCAATCTAGTAGGCCAAACCAAACTGATAACTCGAAGAGACTTGCAAAGATAACCAATCATACATAAAAGAATTCAGAGAAGATTCAACTATTGTTCATACATAAACTTGATCATAAACCCACAATTCATCGGTCTCAACAAACACACCGCAAAAGAAGATTACATCGGATAGATCTCCACAAGAGAGGGGGAGAACTTTGTATTGAGATCAAAAAGAGAGAAGAAGCCATCTAGCTAATAACTATGGACCCGTAAGTCTAAAGTAAACTACTCACACTTCATCGGAGAGGCTATGGTGTTGATATAGAAGCCCTCCGTGATCAATGCCCCCTCCGACGGAGCTCCGGAACAGGCCCCAAGATGGGATCTCGTGGATACAGAAAGTTACGTCGGTGGAATTAGGGTTTTGGCTCCATATCTGGTAGCTTGGGGGTACGTAGGTATATATAGGAGGAAGGAGTATGTCGGTAGAGCAACAGGGG